>NW_028145196.1:1083106-1146644 GCF_050947405.1 Trichoderma evansii | reverse complement strand
TAATATTATTTTTTAATTTAAATATAATTTTAAATTTTTTAAAAATAATATAAATTTATATTTTATTTTTTATTTTAATTTAAATAATATTATTAAAATAAAAATTAATATATATAATTATTTATTATTAATAAAATTTTTATATTTTAATATATTTAATAAAATTAAAATTTAATTTTTTTTTTTATTTTAATTTTTTTTTTTAATAAAACTTTTAAAATTATTTATATAAATTATATTATTAATTAATTTTTTTATTTAATTTAATTAATTAAAAATTTAAATTTTTTTATTAAAATAAATTTACTTATAATTTTAAATAAATTAAATATTTTTTAAATATTTAAATTTAATTATAAAATAGTTTTTTTATTTATAAGTAAAAGATTATATTTATAAAAATATAATTATATTTTTTAATTTAAATTTTTTTTTTTAATTTTAAAAAAAAAATTTTTTAATTTAAAATTTTAAATATTTTAAAAAAAATTTAATTTATATAATAAGTTTTTTTTAATTAATTAATTAAAAATTAAAATAAAATTAAAAATAAATATTATAAAATAAAAAAATTTTTTATAATTAAAAAAAAAAGTTTTATAAAAATTTTATTAATATTTTTAATTAAATTAAAAAAAAAAAATTTTATATAAATTTAATTTTTAAAATAAATTATAATAATTATAACTTTAAATTATATTTATTTTTTATTTTTATTTTATTTTATATATTATTATTAAATTAATAATTATAATTTAATTTAAAATATTAAATAAAAAAATTTAAAAAATTAAATAAAAAAAAATTAATAATTTAATATAATTAATATAAAAAAAATTAATAATATAAAACTTTAAATTATTATAAAAAATATTTTAATATTATTTTTAATTAATATTAATAAAAATAACTTATTAAAATTATATATATAAAAATTAAAGGTTTAATTAATAAAAAAATAATATATAAAAAAAACTAATTTTATTTTATTTATTATTTTATAATTTAAACTTAAAACCTGTTAAAAATAAAAATAATAATAAAAGATATTATTAAAGAATTTAATTATCTAGTAATAAAGTTAAGGACAGGATTTTTTATATATATATAACTATATGATCTATATAGACAGATTAAACTAGCATTTCCCTTGTTCGACACCCTGAGCCCTCTTGAAATTATAAATCTATTATTATTGTCCGCGCATATATAGTAATAGGAGTATATGCTATTTAGACGGTACAAATAACAAAGCTATCCTTCTTTTCTCCCGACCAGAAAGATCCCAGCGTATACTCAAGTTTGAGCTTATCGCCCTCTCCATACACTCTGACTGAACCCTTGGCCGCCCACACATCAATACCCAACGTGACACCGCTATAGAGGCCAGCAGTATAGCGACCACCAACAGGAGATCCACCAAATGTCGGTCCAATACAAATCTCCTTATCATCAAAATCAAAGTAGCCTCCAATCTATAAGAAATTAGTATGGATAGTTGCTTGAAGGGCCATGCTTTTGAAAATTTATTTATATAAAAGAGTAAAACGGAGTAAATATGTAAATAAACAATAGTTTGGGCAAGAGAGCTTGAGAATTAAATTTACTTACGCCAATGCCAAATGCGAGATCAAAATTGAGCTCTTTACGGTTACCACTGTGTAAGTCCTGCTCTGCTGGAGGGTCCGATGGGATTTCGGTGATCTTCCATTCCCCCTCCGAAACTTTCTCGGATTGGAAAACAGTAGTGTTGGTAAAAACTTTTGTATCCGTAGTTGCCATGTTGCTTGTAAAGTATTAATAAAACACTGATAGCTTGATGATGTTATTTGATAGTACTGTAATTGTTTGTGATCCTGAAAGCAGTTGGGTTAGGATACTAGACTTGGGGCCATTCAACCGCTTTTTATATTCGATATCATTCGGCGAGAACTTCTCAGTGGCAATTCATTTGATCCTGATTTGTGATGTTTGAAGTGCAAGGCTTGATAATTGGAAGCTGAAAATGCAATACTTTTCTCAAAGCCATGTTTAAGCCCATGTTGGTGGATTGAGGCGTCAGTATTGATTCTAGCAACCCAATACTATTAATTCTCACAATCCAATAGAATAATAAGAACGAGCGGTGTTTATATGACGAAATAGGCAACGCGGGTCAATAGTTCAAGCTAGTCGCTAGCTGAACAATATCTTCATGGTGGGGTTGCCAAATATAGTACGTCAAAGTCGTCAAAAGAGGTCTAGCGACAACAATATTTCTTCTAATACTGCATTAGGGTATTTATCAAATAAATGCACGTTTGTAGGCTATTGACTAGTGGCTGCATCTGGAAACGCATGCCTTTTAATAGTTTTACTTGATGTCAGCTGAAATATTACTCTATACCATTATACGAATAAATATTCATTTGGAAATTATAACTAACGCTATCAACAGAGATGTACACTCAGATAGCAGTACCGCAGAAATCGACAAAGTGTTGGGATCACTTGGAAGCAAATAAATTCTTTTTCGCGAGCTTTGTTTAAATATTATTACGCATACGATACTGTAGCAAAAAAACACAGGTCAACCTTGCGATGATGGCAGAGTCCAAAGCGCCCGCAGATGCTACTTCAATCACTGTCAATGGACGCGTAGTTGAGCCACACAAGCACTACGCTAAAGATGCTGAAGGAACAGACCACATAGTCCTGACCCTTTATGACAACATTACTGCCGACCAGCACGCCGCGCTCGAGGAACTGAATGTGCACTTCCAAGAAGATCTGGGCAATTTTACGTATCTATGTCGATATGAACCTCAAGATCTCGAGCCACTCCGCCATCCTGAATGGGTACGGCAAGTCGACGTCTACCGTAACAAGTTCAAGATTCCGGAAGAGCTTTCAAACTTCGTCAGTATAATCAAGAATTCATCACTGAACAGTAATGGCGATGAAATATTGATCAATGTGATGCCGCATCACGAATCTTCTGACGCCGCTGGTCTCCAAGAACTTGCTGCTAATGTCGCTGCGGCAATTGGGGCCGATTTAAATGATGTCAAAATCCTGACTGGTAAAGTACAAGTCGAGGTCAAGGCTGCGTTGGTCGAAGAGATTGCAAGAGACAAGCTTGTTCGGGTAATTGAGCAAGTTATGATTCCTTGTTTGGCCGATGATCAGGCAAATAAAATTGCTCTCGGTCCAGTACAATCCATGGACATACATAATTTTCATGGCGATAACCAAACCATTGCTGTCATTGACACGGGCTTTGACCTTGGTACGCCAAGTGACTGCCACCCTGCTTTCCAGGGGCGTATTAAGGGACTGATATCTCTTGGTCGAAGCGAAAATGTTTTTCCAACAGACTCTCAAAGATATGATGACCCTGATGGCCATGGAACACATGTCTGCGGAACAATAGTTGGCCAGCCTATCGAGACTTCGCAGGGCACTATCGGCGGAGCCGCGCCAAATGCGAAGTTAGTGATTAGCTCTATTATGAATGTGAATAATCGGCTCGTTCCTATCGAAGATGTATACAAAGCCTTCGACATACCTTATCGCGAGCACAAAGCACGCATCTTCAGCAATTCCTGGGGTGATAATCTTGCCAATAACTGTCAGCGTCAGTATGGCACAGATGCCCAAAGCATTGACGCTTTTGTGAGAGATCATCCGGATGCTCTGATCATCTTCTCCGCTGGAAACAACAACCCGGACATCTATCCCTCCAGTACTACAAGGAATGTGCCTCCCAGGCCCACCATAGGCTCGCAAGCGGCTGCCAAGAACTGTCTAACGGTTGGTGCATCTGGCTCAACAAGAACAACTGGAATTGACAAACCCTCTGGTCTAATGACGCTTGACCCCGACAAAGTCTACCCGAAGAGCAGTCGCGGTCCTAGCAAAGAAGCCCGGACCAAGCCAGACGTAGTGGCTCCAGGATTCAGCATCTTGTCTGCTCAGTCAAGACATCCCAAACTAAAATACAGCGGCTTTAGAGTTGCGAACAAGGAGACTTCTGGCGAGGTGGCGTGGCAGACAAGGAGCGGCACAAGCCATGCGACGCCCTTGGCAGCTGGCTGCGCCGCTATACTGAGAGAAATTGCCCAGACAAAGGGCATTGAAAGTCCCCCGGCTGCGCTCCTCAAAGCTCTCTTGATTAATGGTGCAGATAAGCTTTTGGATGTGGACATCGAGGCTCAGGGCTTTGGCCGCATTAATTTGTCAGCTTCGGCTGAAATGCTGCAACAGCCGCCCATCTTGGCATACGATAGGGATACGAGCGGCCTCCAAGCAAGGCTCAGCCACGGGACCTTGATTGGAAATGCGTTAAAGCACAATGATGTATTTGAGCTAACACTTGTCCCTGAGGCACAAGGGCACCCAGTAGACCTGGAATTTCGAGTTACGCTGGTTTATAATGACAGGCCAGGGGCTGAGGTTCAGAATAATCTCAACTTGACGGTGATTGACGCTATAACTGGGACCGTCACTAACGGATATACATCAGAAGACAATATGAAAGTTCAGAACAATGTAGAGCAGGTTGTGCTAGAATTAGCGTCTAGCACTACCTTGAAGATTAGAGTAGTGGCGCAAAAGATATTCCCAGGCGAATCTCAAGATTTTGTGCTTGCTTGGGCGCTCTTGAAGCCTTACACGGGCTTGCAGAATGCCTAGATAGTGTGTAGTTATCCATAGTGAGACTAGATGAAAAGATCAATCGTGATTCAAATTATAGAGACTTATGATTGGTCAAGTTTACTCTGCTTTTCAGCCCACCACTTTCAACGTAACTGTTGTGAATATGCTTACTAGCGGATATTCTCATTAATAAACCAGTGGAGAATCAGCCTAATTAGCTTAGATGCATCACAGTGGCTGGCTGAAGCACAAGGTGGCCGTGGCTAGCTGAAAACAAGGAGATTTAGCTATCTGCAATTAAGCAAGCAATTATACTGGTATAGATGAATCTTGATTCTGATACTATCTAATACACTAAGGTTTAATAATATCAGGATTCGATAGTTTGCAAACTATTGGTGACTATTAGTATAGCGAAGGTGAGATCTGACAGAACAGATAGATATGGTTCTATCAATATGAACAAACATGGCTACATGATCTCCTAGCACATTACAAGAAGGGTTAGTCGGTTTTCATTATATATTCTATAGTAAACTCAAAAATATTTAATGTGGCTTTCATCTCTTCTCTAAACATTTCTCTTTGCCAGACACATCAATTCATCTTTTCTCAGCTTAACACCAAAACGCATCCTACTTAAATAAGCCTGCGCTACTTTTAAAAAATACTGCCACCATGTCTCCATCACGTTCTACCAACGTCACTATCATCAACAAGCTTGGATACGACCTCGTTCTTGACTCAGCCAATGTTTCCCATGGTGAATGGTCCCAAGGTTTGAATCCACCCAAGCTCATTTCGGCAAACAGCCAAGCAAGCTTTCAGGCTGAATCTGCTGGATTTATGACGGGCGACGAAGGATCTTTCAGCTACTCGAATCCATCTGTTGGTACTTTCAACTGTTCATTCGACAACCCTTTCTCGGGCTCCAACGACTATAGTGAGACTGCCCCGGCTGGCTACATTGCAATCCGCAGCGGCGGCAGTGGTGATAATGCCGAAGTTACCTGGACTCTTCGTAAGTGCCCCCTTTACCCATATTTCTTCCTAGCTACTCTTTTTGAGATAGCTATATTGACTAAATTATAGAAAAGGTCAATTAGTATATAGCTGAGGGGTCACACAATAAACAGCATTACGAGCGATAGTTACTGCTCCAACTGTGTATGCTCATTATTTTCTATCCTAATTGAAAGCTTAACAACTATCTATCCACTTCTGCTTGTGACACTTAATATACGTCCTATAAACCCTTTTAATTCCTTCTTAAAACCCAGAAATGTATTTAGAAGCCTATAGAAGCCCTCTTATAAGATTGTGCCATGTATTCTTGCCCACACACTATGCCCTGTACAAAATATCCCGTCAAGAGAGGTCGCCCATGTATGATGGCGGTAGTCACAAAAAGCTTTATGCTATTGTTCCCAGAAGAAAGGGTACATCACTAAAAAATAACTATAGTACACAATCGATAAAACTGCCGGACGCAAGATTAATATTGAAATTATGGATAAAAGCAACGCCTAAACTGTGCTGGCGGCGATTTTGGGACTGTCATTGGCTGATGGGTCGGCCCGTACCGTTCCACTGCCAGCTGGGCACTAGTAGACGCTATTGGCGGCTTATAGAAACTATTGGCTGGTCTTCACAGGCGCCCAGGCTCCATTGAGAAACTTCGCGGTGTAGTGTTGGAAACTGTGAACTGTATTTACTTAATGGCGGAGGAACGGCTGATAGGGCTCTGATTGAATTGAGAACTCAGATTTAGATCAATGGCCTGCACTGGTTGTTTGTCTTTGTATAATGAATAGCGTCGAATATGAGCCTGTAAAGTGAGTCTTTATGTACTTCCGAGTCGTCAACATTTTCGTTCGATGTAGGTACTCTCTTCACGTCTAAACATATCCCACAACTCTCCACTTGTTCACACTTCTGACCTGAGAGACCTCTACGCATTCCTGCGAATACGGCCGAGCTTCATCCCATTCTGTGAGTAGGATAATACATGCGGAATAGGTGATTACTGGGTAGGAGAAAAATAGCTGCTGCAAAATCTCACCTCATGTTGGTTTTTACGATGTGAATGGTAGTGACGCTTTGGGACGCTCCTTCTTCGGTCGGTGTTCGGACTCGGCGTTCGGACAGGTAGCCGCTGGCCGGTTGAATGTTGTGTGTATAGCTCTACTTTGCCCAAGCCAATAATAAAGTTATAATGACCAAATGGACTAGGTCACGTAAATATCAAAATGCATAAAATATGGGTGGAAGAAATGTTTATTGCAAGAAAGGTGCCGTCATTATCGTATTCTGTACAAGTGGTTTTAATGAAGCTACGAAATGTTACATGATGTGGACGTACCGGCTAAGAATAGACCTGGGGAGCCGGATATACAGGGGTGGTCAGATTATCTAAGTGCAGTGGTTGCGGTCAATTCCAAGCCACCAAGAAATACAAAAGCTTAGCACTTTCCTAATCAAGGATAAATCGGCCATGAGATTAGATCGCGTGGAAAACGTGATTGGAAAGCAGACGGAGCAAGGCATACAACGTCAGCACGAAGATGCACAATGTTTGACAGAGCATCAAGCTATCTCAATGAAGAGTTGGCGGGCAGAGCTCTTAGAGAAGCTCTGACGAATTAAGGAGTAAGTAGGGGCAATATCAACCACAGTGATAATACAGGTTTTTAACCCATTGCTTGGGTAAGGAACTGGGCTGAGCAATGGGCATTAAGCCATCGTCCATGATCCATACTAAGGATACCATCGCCCTGTATTGTAGGCATAGTAGGCATTGAAGAGCTTTAAAAAAAAAAAAAAAAAAAAAAAAAGATTATTATATTTATTGATCCTAATTGTTACACAATTAAGCCCCAAGTCTTTCTGAATATATATGCTATATCTTATAGAGCTATAGGTATAGGCGCATGTAAAATAAGCTGTGAAACATTGCTAGTATGCCTTTTAACTAAAAACAGTAGCATCGCAAGTGGCTGCAAAGTATCCTGTAGTATCAGTGGTATAATCACCGCCAGGAGTTAAAATTTAAAAGTAGCTCTGGCCCGCTCCGCCTCCGTTTGCCCAAAGCCACGTCAAGGGGATTGCATCACCCTGGTTCATTTGGATTTGGACTGACCCGCCCTCGTACGGCGCTGAAACGCGGTTCGCCCGAAAGTCAGCGTTGTCGTCGTTCCAATTCTGGTACACATTGCTACCTGTCCAGAGATATCCCCAGTTGTCAATGAAGTCGCCGCTTGACCCCAACTCATATAATCCGTCCTCTTGGGCAACAAAGAAGCCGTTCATAAGCATGGCCGCCTGCGAAGAGTCAAAGATTTTGCCATCAGGTAGTTCGAGAGTTGGTCCACTAGGCCAGTTATCGGTGGCAAAGGTGAGGATAGCCAAAGTGCCATTCCAGTCGGGAGTCAGATCCTTCAAGGCGGTTGATGTGAAGCCTGGGTCTGGGAGATCAGCGTCAGCGCTGCCGTCAAATCAAATAATTTATCAAATCTATCAATCAAATCAATCAAATCAAGTCCATTTTTCTTATCAAACAATCAAATTCAGCAGCCTGATTATTTGATAGATTTAATCTATATCAAATATAGGGTACTCTGAATAAAAATAAGCGTAGATAAGATAACATGGGATAAGATGCCTTATTATATCGATAAGATAAGATAAGATTAGATAATTAGTGAAATAAAACAGGGCAGAAACAGGGAGAAAACAGGGGGGAAAAGTAGGAAAAAAAGCAAAAAAAATCCTATTAAATATATCAAATATTTGACAAATTTATTAAATAATCAAATTCATTATGCTTTTTGAATTAAACAATTAAATCTGGGTACCAGATTTGATTTGTTTGATTTGACGGCAGCGCTGATCAGCGTTAAATGTGTGTGTAAACTTGCGATAGCTAAGGCCATTGCCACCTGTGTAAACAGACGTGGCTACGGCGTAGGCTGTCACAGTCTCAGTAGTCGTTTGGGTGACTGTGCTTGTTGTAGTGCTTGTTGAAGTCGAAATTGCCGTTTCGGTACTGGGATTGTCAGTGAGACTAAAGCAGGCATCTTTGGTAGATATTGGCTTACAGAGAAATAACGGGCGTAACAGTATCGGTGAGAGTTACAGCAATGGGAGCTGATGTGTGATACGCTGTCGTAGTAAGAGTGGTTGTCGGAGCGCGGCCTTTACCTTTCGCTCGACACTACTAGAGGTGATGTTATACATCTACAATATCACATAAAAAAAACGTTATCAAATTAGTGAATCTGGAAACACCTTTGTTTTATGTCATTCACCTGTAGAGGCCATTGCCTGGTTTGATGTGAGAATCTAGGCTTCAGTTTGAAGCTGGGCGTCTGATGGGAATCCGTGACAAAGCACGGCATGGTGACACACGAGTAGATGGCTGCAATAAATTAGAGATCGCAACTTACTTATTAGACTCATGTAGAAACTACAAATTGACTTCTTAACATAATTATCTATAGACAAAGTATGGGTAAATCTCACTGTATTTAGTGCATTGGACAGAGGTAACGGTCCAAGCGTACAGCGCCTAGTCAAAAGTCTCTTGTGGCGCTAAAACTGGGCCTACCCTGGAATACGCTAATTACTTAAAAATATTAATAACTTAATAGAAAGTAAATAAAAATAAATAAAAAATATATTATTTAAAAGACCGCTTTTTTGATAATCTTAATATTAAAAATTTATAAAAATATATTATATATTAACTGCCTTATTATAAAATAACTTTTTTTATAATTTTAATTAATTTTAGTATATTTTCTATTATATATAAAATTATATATAAAATTACTATATTTTAATTATACTATAACTCTATTAATATTTAATTTGATAAAAAAATTTTTTTTTATAATAAATATTATATAAAAAATTATGTTTAATTAAACTTTTAGCTTTTTTTTTATAAGTGGGGTAATAATTATAAGCCTTTTAAAATGATGTAATTTGCTGTTTTTTAGTGCACTAAATCTGCCCACAAGAGACTTTTGACACCCCACTGTATCTTAACTTACCTATGAGTCGGAACCTGAGTGTTTCGGTACCATTTATATAGGCTATCGAATATGAAAGCGAAAGTAACAAAGGAAAGATGGGGTGGCTTTGTTTTTAATAACTGTGAAAATTAATTATTTCTGTAAAGCCCGGAGGGCCTGAACATTGTGTGTCCGTATCTCGATGCTTGCTTATTGCTTGTGTCTCTTATGGGGAGGTTAGCTAGAAAGGGTACCTTGGCTGAATATAAACCGACTACTGAATGCGATGAGCATACATAAAGGTTGCCGGACGCTTAGCCATTTGCGCTACAAGCGCGAGGAATCATCATTAGCCATGCACCGGTATAACACGGCTCAAATGCGATGCATAAGCTCCCATCATCCATCAAATAGACATTTTTCGCCTCCATGTTTCCCATGACATCCGCAATGATCGGATCGACAAAGAGGTTCGGCATTCCGCCAACTTTGGCAGCCTTGTGTCAAGCTTGTTCGGTGGATTCAAGATTTCCACAGATCCCTAATGGAGCAGACTAGCGAAACTAGTCGCTGCAGTACGGGACCCGAAGTCCGAGAGGCTGAAGATGCGTCTGGTTCACCAAACACCACTAAGAATATGCTGAATCAGCCTCAACGCGCAAGATTAATGCGAAACCGCGAGATACCCAATTGAGCCTAGTATAAGTTGCTAAATCAGTGCTACAATATTGCACAGAGTGTCATAGTTATTGTACGAGCTGATTAGCTTTTAAATAATTTGTTAATTTGTACTTTAATTGCTTTTATAACCTTTCAGGGGGTCTAGTAGACGTAATATTTGTTGAGATAATATACTCCTACATGTTGAATTTGAATGTGGCAATAGTTTCTTTTCTTTTATCCACAACTCAGCCTCATTCCTACAATAAATCTAATCTTGCGCATCCATTATCTTCCATTTAGCAACCAAAGAGTCTACAAAGACTGATACACAACGAATTGCTGCATCGGCAATTGCATCAGCGCCTTCAAAACTCGGGTCAAACGAGGCAATTGTCATTGACATAGGCACCGTTTTCTCTGCCAGCGTTAAAAGACACTCACGCATATCAGCCTCTTGTAAACCTCCTGGGGCCGCGAATCTGTTTGCCTTCCCAATGGAAGTATCAAAGCTATCCAAGTCAACATGGACTAGCGATGGTTGAGAGTCGAGTCTTTTGCCATCTATTAACGCCGCTAGTTGCTTGTTAAAGTCAACCTTTACCCGTGGATTTCCCCAAACCACTGATATGCCAGAGTCCTTTACATGCTGCCGCTCAATTTCATTAACATCACGCATACCAACATGAATGAGTCGCTTCAAATCAAGAGGGGAATACCCGGGAATCGTTGCAAGCATCGACTTGAAGCAAAGATTACCCAACATCGCGATTGGCATGGAATCGAAATATCCACTTGTAATAGTATCAGGAGTATTGAAGTCGTCATGAGCATCAAACCAGGCGCAAGCCAGTGATTTGTTAGAATCCGCTAATACGGTAGAAATACCAGCAAGGACTCCAACGCTTGAGCTGCAGTTACCCGCGATAACGATGGGGAAGGATGCTTGTTCGTGTGCCCGGCGAACAGAGATGGCTGTTCTTCGGAACACCTCAAAACTTCGTGCTATGTCACCTTCGAACTGGTCGTGCACTGGTGGTAATTCTACTTCGTCGACTTTGATACGACGCTCTCGAATTGTACTGACTAGTCTGCGGAGCTTCAGATGGGCCGGACCAGCCCCAACAGCCACTTGGGAGATGCCGACATGATAGGGTGATGAGATGATGGTGATTGACCGAAATTTGGGTATCATAATAGATAGTATGCTCCGTTGACTTATTCTTTTTGTGTCTCTTTTTTGTTGACTGAAAGCCTACTGATCCGTACCAAGGATGGATAAATAACCATACTCAAAGAAGTTGAATCGGGTAGTTGAACAGAGTCGCAACCCCCCGCACGATCCCGCTTTTACTTACCTAATTGGGCAAGTTAATGCGGAGAGGGGTAAGGTGAGTGAGACATGTTTTTCATAACTGGGTTTGTGGTTTGCTGTACCTAAACTCAGTGACCGACACAACAGCCTACCCAAGGGGTTGTGGAACAATTGTGCCATTGGCCGCCAAGAAACTGATAATGGTCTTAATTTATTCTTTTAACTTCTTTGGTTGATTGGGGTCTAAGAGAATTTCTCTGCCTCAGCAGCAGGTTAGGCCTACTTACAGCATTCAACGCATGCTAGAGGACGAAGAAAAGTACATAAACGACCAACCACTTTCAACTGCTGAAGTCGCCGGGTTATCCAATTTCGCTCCAATCAAACTGAAATCTGAGAACCCTGGGTTTTAGCTTACTATATTCTATTCTCATTACTCTATTAAAACGTTTCCTTATAGCCGTGATACTACACAAGAGCCATCTAGTAGTGTCCCAGACCGTAGTTCCACTGGCTTGGCTAGTAACTCTGGCAGTTGAGCTGAGAACTTGCGGAAGTAGGTGGCTTTAAGATGAGTTTGAACAGCGGCTTGGTTCTTATATCTGGAAGCAGTTAGGGCCGTTAAATCTAACTCGTGGTTGCCAGCTGGGGCAGGAATTGACGATGCCCAAAGAGAATTACGTATACGGAAGGATAGCAGAGGGAGGGGAGCGCGGTGCTTCTTTTCGAGAATTCTGTAAATAGCCAAAACACTTACTTCTCGATGATGACAATCTCATTCTTATTTTGAACTTTGATCGCATAGTATAAAAGGGTGTC
The DNA here is from genome assembly GCF_050947405.1 of Trichoderma evansii. Taxonomy (NCBI): domain Eukaryota; kingdom Fungi; phylum Ascomycota; class Sordariomycetes; order Hypocreales; family Hypocreaceae; genus Trichoderma; species Trichoderma evansii. The sequence goes on along the minus strand of NW_028145196.1, from coordinate 1,134,197 downwards.
TGGTTCGTGGTCTTGCACATTGGCGGTGACCTCGGCAATAAGCGCAGCAACCTTGATCATGTGAACGGTAGTTAGATGGAGAACAAAAAGACAGTAAAACAAGAAGAAAGGGGGCTTCCCGACCTCTTCGAATTTCTCTGGCTTGGGATAGAGCACCGCGGCAACGTTGACTTCGGACATGATGGTGGTGGCGTTTGTGGTGCTGGCGTGTATGTCTCAGCTGGGAAGTCACTCTCGCTGTAGTGGCTGTAATGTAGGTAGAGGCTACTTACGGAATATTTATGTGTGTTAGTTTCACTTTTAGTTAAAAGGCGGTCCATGGAATATATATGAGAACTCAAGCATCCAGGCATCCAAGGGAGGGATTAATTTCATCTTTTGAACCCTCAATCTGGGCCGCGGCACTGGATGAAACGGACCCACTCTACGTTTCGTACCGAAACCTCGGCGGGAATTGTGATTACTTAACACCGAAATTCGCTAACTGAGGAACGGCGCCAGTATAGTGGATTTTGTCCTTTACAAATTTATTGTTTTGGTAATAATTTGCGTTGGTGGCCTATATTATCTATTATTAAATCCGTTATTACCCAGCAAATCTAATGACTGGGATCTTACAAAAGGCTGGTATTGAGTGGCTTTGTATCGTGAAGTGAGTAGGTGTGGATCAAATTAACAGTGAATTTGGTCATTGATTCCGATATCATTAAGAGGAGTCTGGGTAGACTTACGTATTCCCTTGCGCTCCTGTGGATAATAACTGCTAATATTTGCTCATAGCGGCTTCTCATTGCCCCTCAGTATAGTTCTTTTTCTGACAATTGATGCGTTGAACATTGTCGTAATACACCCTTGATTTTCTAATCCCATTGCTATGGCAACCCTAGAGCATTAGAGATCAACTCCAAGTAAAACAAAATTTCCGTATAATGTTTTCGTATACTAAAGTATCGAATGTGGTATTCTATCTTATAAACACATTGATGTGATGCTGACCGCCTGATTTGATTAGGTAGCTGTTTAATGCTGCTTAATGTAGACATGCCTGGAATCCGCCTGACTTTCATGTCGAGGATAAGGGAGTTGAATGCGTCATAAGTTGCCGCAGAAGTTGCCGCATTTGCGAAATGGACGCCAGCCTCAACGACCCTAAAAAATATTTACTCGCAATTGTGAGAAACTACGATCAATCGTCGTACGCCTTCTCCTAGAAATCTAGAAAAGTAGTCGTAATAAGAAAAGCTCATCGGCTTCATTTACTATCTCAAATGGCTATAGCTTCCCCGCTTGTCGACATTGGAAAGTTCTGCACTATATTGACGCCTCTCAGCCGTAAATCTTACTATACTCAATCATCACAACACACAACACACCACCATGATATCTTAAATAATGGGAAGTATATGGAAATTTAGAGTTCAGAAAATTTAACGCACACTCAATCGGGGTTGTACTATTCTGCTTTTCAAATACTGGCTTACCAAGCGTGATTGGTCCTTTGGTTACTGCTGCGAGTCCGTATCTCTACAGCATCTCCCCACGTCATGAAATAGGGGGTTTATAACTTAAACCTTTTCCCTCCCAATTCATGAGTCCAAGGACGACCGCCACGGTTGATGTGACGTGTTCTGGAGCGACGTTGTGGCCGTACCACCACCAATGAGCATGATCGTCAGGATAAGCTCGTAGGTGGAAGCCCGTACCTTTCAAGGATAACAACTGAGAAGAAATCTCGGTCGCAGTCACACTAAAAGCATTTCGAGAGCTGAGCGGCAAGCACACGTGAAGTTACGTGACTCCACTACACCCGCTGCTAGTTATTTCCTCCCTTACATGCGAGCTCTAGTTAGTTTTTCTTCTTCATCATCACAATTCCAGTTCACAGTCACATTTGCTTGTTTCTCTTCGAGCTCAGTGCCTTTGGCATTCTTGATCGATCTCCTTGTTCATTCGTTCGTTCATTCGTGATCTTTCGTGATCCCTCACACGTGATGCAGCAATCCGATTGCGACTTAGGGGAATCTATTGATTGCGCATACGAAAGCGGACAGGCAACCACACTTGGTTAGGTTGGCTGGAAAGGGTACCCGCTTGAGTGAGAGCACTGTTAATGGCTGAGCTAGGAACGTTGGATTGGGCAGCACAGTCTGCGAAACATCTGTACAGGTTAGGATCCGGAACCAACTGCATAAGTTCGTTGAAACTTAGTATTATCATGAAGAATTGAGTTGGCCACAGGGCAGAGATTATATTACAGAGCCCATGCTACGTAGTGAACATACTAATGCCAGCCTTGCTGGATTGTTCCCCCTACGCGCACTCTCTCGCTGTCGTAATCTCGCCCAAGTACAAGAGGATGGCACGCCGAAGAGTTTTCACTGGCCAGTTCTTGGTCAGACCGACTTTTGGGGGTAGTGAAATCTGTCCTCAGCAGAATTCCACCATGAGCCGGCAAAGCAGGTAGTATTCTGAGGACGTTTCCTGACGCAAGTCGATAGCCTTACACCAAAGTCAGTACAAGTGCAGGCAGGTCTGCAACCGCAAACGAGAGAACAAGAGAAGGGCGCACCATCCTCTTCCCGGTCATATTTCAAACCATACAAACATCGAGCCTCCTTTCGAAGCCATCTTACACTTATTATTGCTCGACTTGTGTACATTCCAGCCTTGTATACTAGTCCTAGGATTACTCCTCTCGGGCTCGAAAACAAGGAGTGATAAACAGATCACTTGGACTATTGAGTTGCATTATATCGTAACTGTAACTCATTGTCCACTGGCCACTTACGCAGTTTGTTAGCAGATTTTTTGTAGGCATTACAATACATTCCCCAAAACTCGTTAGGAGACGACCTATCGATACGCTTATCGGCATTTTAAATCCGTAAGTTTCAATTAAATGTCAAGGTTAAGCGAAAGATATCCTCCCTGGCTTATTTTTTTTGCGTATGAACCCAATGACACAACCACCAGGTATACAAAGTTGAGGAATGTCGAATGCGGCGCAGTGGTACAATATGTCTCCAACCACGTGTGATTACATGTACTCATGCACCCCAGATGTAACCCCACTTTCAGATTACATTCCTGCGCTATTTCTACCGCCTCTGAAGAATGCCGTGAAATACGAGCGGCTTTACTGCAAATAGTAAATTACCTCCGAGGACGTTAGCGATAACAACTATAATAGATACTCGCGCAGAGACAGAGATCTTCAGAGGTTACAAAACCTGCAGTATTCTCATAGTCAATAAAAGCGCCTATATAATACCAGCAGCAATGCCTCGTAAAAGTAGCTGATGATGCTGCGCCATTTAAAACCCAAGAATTTGCTCCCATGACACGTGGATTTTAAAACTTGGTACTCGGTATTGGTTCCTGATGGACGATGTGGGGTTACAGGGCGTCGCGGAGGAATAGCGACCGCCTGGGGTCCGTAATCGTATCTCGGAAGATGTACACCGAGCAGTGAAATCAGGACGCGCCGGAACACGTCCATCTATAGAAGCATAAAGCCATCTGCACTTGGGATAAGAGATCTAGCTGAAATGAAGCTAACGGCTGCTTTTAGCTTACTACTTTGGATCCGAGTACCTTTTCTTCCCATTGCCTGCCAGTTTATGATCAGAAACTGCGCAACTACCGCAGCATAACCTAAATACGAGGAATATCACCTGCCAATTCCCAATCTGAGTACATGCACGGAGTAGCTATCGCCCAATACCCCCTGCCGCAGCTATGGACCCGTTCAAATAGACACTTTAACCGCAGTCTCAGTTAGCATGTTCCCGCAAATCCAGGTATTCGTGGCTAAATTCTCTTCCGTGATCCTTTAGAGCAGCCGGAAGATCCTGATAAAAGCCATCTATTCATGGGTTGCAATTGCTTCGTTATCAAAAGCTTGGCAGCAATTCAAGGCATACCAAACAACGGCATGGCTTTATTTTTGGAATATACAGTACGGTACTATAAGTAAGGGCCATTGGCCAACTTTAGCGACTAGTGAGCTAGAGTACAAATCACAAATATGATGGCCTCAGACACGTCGCTCTACATTTATTATGGTGGTAACCCATTCGAACGCAGGCCAGGAAGGCAACAAAAAAAAAAAAATCCGAGACACTAAACCACTTCACATTGGAATTTGGCGACAAATCATTTAGCTGCCCTAACAACAAATTCATTGGACATGGATTTTTTGACTCTTGTCCATGTCGCCATTATGGACGATGAGCTTGACCGCCCCCAACTCCATGCACCATCAAGCTTTATCTTAAGCTGGCTTAATCTGGCTCTTACGTGGATAAGCGTACCATTCAGCAGCGAGCTGGGACTGCGTGCTGTATAAACTAAATGTATTAGCGTGCATCACTCGACAGTGGAGAGCTCGCAAACAGCGGATGTCGGAACGTTAGCACAATGCGGGGTTGACTTCCAGATTATGAGCCTGTTCCTTCGTGGGTCCGGGGGGAGCGTAGCTTCGCTCGGCATTGGCTCGCTTCTAAGTCAAGTAACTTGCATCCAGTGGTGTGTATGCTATCCAATACAGCCCAGGCTGTTCATTGGGTCGCAAAACAAGCTGACCTAGGCTGATCAGCCACTGCAGTTGTTTAGTAGCAGCCATTGGTGCCTATTGGGTCGGAAGATGGCAGGCCAAATGCTTCCCTCCATGCGGCTACCCCAAAGTGCCCGCTTCCCCACGCTTGTCATTCCTCATTTTAGATTGGGAGACGCAGCTCGGTGTAACCTAACCCGCATGTTATGCGCTCGGCCCGTCTTCCCCCCTTACCCGATTTCCTCCAGGATTGCAAGTATGAATAGCACGATAGCATAAAAGCCAGGAGATGGTGGTAGCCTTTCCCGCCACTGGCGGTTTTTCTGTTTTGTTTCTCTATTCTTGTCCTGTCCTCTTCTTTTTTTTTCATCTCAGGACTGCTTCTCTTCCATACGTGTTATCCATGCGGAAATAACATCAGCAAATACCAGCCCAACATGAGTGACTCCGTCAAACCGGAATCCAAGGCGCATGACGACGCTCCAGAGGTCGAGAAGGAGGTGCAGGTAGAGAATGTTGGCGATAATAACATTGACGAGAAGGTGGTCCATGAAATCGATGAGAAGGCGGATTACCAACTCGATGAGAATGCGAAGATCTCCGATTATAAGGCAGATGCCATCGAGGCAGAGAACGCGGAGCATAATATGACGGTGCTCGAGGCCGTTCGAGCGTATCCCATGGCTTCCTTTTGGGCGTTCGTTATGTCCTTCACAATTGTAAGCTGTTTAGTGTCTTGTTTCGCCTGACTCCATTTTTTTCGCCTGATTCTGGGGAGGTCCCTTCGAACCAGGACAACAGCCATATGTACTAATATCACTATTTCCAGATCATGGAGTCGTACGACGTCTTTCTCTGCAACAACTTCCTCGCCCTAGGTGCATTCAGGGCCAAGTATGGCGACCCTGTCGATGACAACCCATTGAACAATGTCGTTGCCACCAGGTGGCAGTCCGCACTTTCTGTGTCGGGGCAGCTCGGTGCGCTTGTTGGCGTCTGCCTCGCTGGCTCCCTCACCAGTTGGTTGGGATACCGCTATGCAACCTTGGCCGGCCTGATGCTCTTGAACGTCTTCATCTTCGCCTTTTATTACGCAGAATCAATGCCCGTAATCTTCGCGGCCCAAATTCTCGAGGGCATTCCCTGGGGCATCTTTATTGCGAATGCCCCGGCGTACTGTAGCGAGATTGTACCTATCCAGCTGCGAGCCCCCTGTACCCAGATGTTGCAAATGTTCTGGGCTATTGGCAGTATTGTTGTCGGTGCTGTAACTTACAGCTACCAGGGTCTTGACAGCCCTCTGTCCTATAAGTAAGGGTTACGAGAGATCCTGTTTACAAACATGCAGAACGGCTAACACAAAGGGAATTTTTACAGAGTCCCGATTGCCCTCCAATGGATGTTTCCCACTCCGCTCGCCATCCTAGTCTTCTTCGCTCCTGAGTCGCCTTGGTGGCTGGTTCGAAAGGGACGCCTGCAAGAAGCAGAGCACGCCGTTGGGCGCCTTGGGCGAAAATCCAGGCTTAACTGTGGTGAGACCGTCGCCATGATGCGCCGTGTCGTCGAGCTTGAGGCCACCTCTAAGCCGCCTAGCTACATTGAGCTGTTCAAGGGCACGGACCTTTATCGCACTCTTATTGTGTGCGGTGTGTACGCAGCCCAGAACCTCACGGGTAACCTGATCGCCAACCAGGCCGTTTACTTCTTTGAGCGTGAGTCAGCAGCAACGTTATAAACACATCATATATGCTAACTCACAAACAGAGGCTGGCATGAGTAATAAAACTGCTTTTGCTATGGGTCTTATCACCTCGGCCTTGCAGATGATCTTTGTTATGCTCTCTTGGATTCTCACTACGTACTTTGGGCGACGTACTATCTATCTCTGGGGATCGGCTATCAACGTCATCTTTCTCATCGCCCTTGGTGTCGCAGGGTCTGTCGAAAGGACTAATGCGAGCAATCTGGCCCAAGCCTCCTTGGGCCTCATCATTTCTGTGCTCTTTACCTTGGGACCTGCTCCCGCCTCCTGGGTCATTATTGGTGAAACATCGGCCATCCGCCTTAGGCCTCTGACTACTGGAGTGGGCCGCGCTTCGTACTACATCGTAGAATTTCCTTGCATCTTCTTGGCAAGCTGGATGCTCAACCCTGAGGTGAGACCGTCCTTTTTCTTCTCTCTGTTCAATTACTAACCTAAAAATATTGTAGGGTGGAAATCTCGCTGGTAGATGCGGTTATGTTTGGGCTTCTACGGGATTTGTGTGCTATGTCCTGGCATACTTCTTCTTGCCTGAGATGAAGCATCGGTCCTATCGTGAGATTGATATCCTGTTTAAGCGTAAAGTTCCGGCTCGGCAATGGACAAAGACGGAGATCGATGTCAATGACGACGAATAAATGGAGGCATAATGTACTTAGTTAAGCAGGTGCACGATATTGTTAGAGACAGGAATTAATGTTAGTGGGTAAGGAATAAAGAACAAAATACAGTTACAATCACACTGTATTGTTAGCTAATGCAATCATTTGATTTCGTTTTCAACCTTAGTTACCTAGGTAGTTACTATTAGTACGTAACTTTTGTCCCATGTAGAATACTCTACAAAAGACAGTATACATCAACTATAATAAGTCTAGGCCAAATGTATAGAAAAGTTGCTTCAGCTAATTGATAGTAATAGGTAAACTAAGCTAATGTATCCAGAGATTAATAAAGTATGCATTCCTAAGCGACAAGCAGTCCAAGACTATGATTAAGGCAATTTGAATAATACAGTAAAAAAATGTGTAATATTTCAATTTACTTACAGTATCCAGGGATTCTAAGGAAATACCAGACCTTTAACCCTATACCTAATGCACTGTATTACTACACCCAATACTATTCTATAAGGTAGCCCGCCGCTTTTAGATCACATTATAGTGCGCAAGCATTGAGATGAGCGCTACACTGTACTGAGCTGCTTGGCTGCCAGATACGTCATCCGTAATAGATTATGTGTAATTTTGATGTCGACGGGTGTTTATTATTTTAATCTTGTCAACCAGCACGCATCTTTTGCTGGCTCTTCTGCTAGTTGCCTCATACGTTGAAAACTCTCGTCTCTGAAACCGTAGTCCAGCAAGCCTAATTCTATTGCCAGTCGTGCATAACGAATTGTCTTCCAATACAGCCCTTGTGAGCAGCTCATCAGCGCTGCATACCAATATGCTGAACTTGATGGAGCGTACAAGCGCTCTTGCTCGTAAAGGCTGATGAGTGTCTCTGCCATTTGCAGTGGTGCCGTTTCCCAGTCTTCTAGACGGTCGTTTATTGTTGTAATCTGGCCCAGGCGCTCGTCAGACGCATGCGCTAGCTCGGAGTGAAGGCTACATAAGCTGCAGGTGCAATTGAACCCCCAGAGGGAAGACAAGTTCTTGAGGCGCTTCTGGCGTGGCATATGGGGATCAATATATGTAATGGTAATTTCGGTACCAGGAGTAATATCCGTGATAGCGTGTACGTAGTGTGTAAGAGTTTGTTTATCGAAAAAGTAGGCCGCATTAGGGCGGCAATCATGGTTAAGACGCTGCTGGTTGTTAGGCCTCATTTTGTTTCCGTTTGCTTCTACAATCATATAGATTGTGCACTTACAGCTATCTCAGGAAATACAGCGTAATATGTGACCTCATCCAGCTCAAGTTCAAAAGCATTGGTGTCAATCCGATCGCTCACTGGATCCGTCACTGGGCGACCATACAGTGCCGAAAACATCTTTCTTGTATTTGGCGGAAGATTGCTGACCGCGACATGTTCCAGTTTTAGCCACTCTTTCTTTTCTAGGTCTCCAAAAGTCTCCCCATCCAGCATCAAGATGGGGGTATGAGCAAATATCCTATCGCCGCGATGCAGCATCTTATTTGCAATGAGGCCACGCCCTCTTCCGGGGAGCTCTTTTTCTTCGAACGGTGGTGAGAGCTGCTTATTGATACCTGATAATGCGTTCGTATCGGTAAATGCTGGTAGCTGCTGAAGACTCTCAACGCGATCAGGTGTTGTTAAGATGGATATACCTCTGCCGCCTGCAAAGGCGTTGGATGAAAAGACACAAAATGTTTCGGCGTTATTACGACAATAGCTTTGTGATGTCCATGGAGATGGTGGATTTGTTCCAAATATAGGACTGGGGTTTTTCCGGCCAGAGTATCTGCAAACTTCTAACGGATTTTGTTGAGAACGTGAGAGCTGAAGCAGAGGTGGAGAGCAGACGTTTTCATAAGTAATGCGTTGCTGGAGGGCCAAAGCCACAGTCGCATAAGGAAGCAACTCCGGAATCATAATCAACTTCATCTTAGTTCTTTAGATTCTCCATAGACGAAAGGTAAAGTGAAAGAATTGGGCGCGCCCAGCAACGTTTAGAGCGGTGCCGTGGATATGTTTATACCATCAGTGGCACTATCATCGGATTCATATAGCTCTTGGCGACGTGATTGTGTACTAGACGCTTGACATATGTTAAAGCTCCAGCAAGGCGAACTGTAATTGCACAAATCCCCTAAAAATAGACTTCTGTGAAAGTCGTACAGGATCGTCCTGTTTACAGACGACGTAACATTTAGGTAGGTGTAGTTACAGCACAGACCATGTGCAGCACTTGCTTTCTTGGAGAAATTCGTATTCCAGTCAGGCAGACACAAGCCACAATTACTTTTTGCACTTCGTACATGTGTCAACTTTGATACCATTATTAATAAGAGTAAACTAAATTTAGTTTTAGATTATTAACCTATTGTTGATGCCTAAGGCTCACTGATCCACGATTCCGTTGATGTGTCCAGAATTGCCTAAGTTGGTTCCACTTCGAGTGGCCAGCTGTTCGTTCTCGCCTCAGCTTTAAACGTTTTGTCGAATTTAGGCCCAGCCTTAGGCGAACGCGATAAGTTGGTAAGCATGGAACTAATTAATATTTGCGATACAGAGTCTCGGCTTAAGCAAGCAAATAAATCTAGTAAAATGAAACAGCCCATGATAACATTGGACACTTGATCGCAAAACTCGATTCCCCATAAATAATCCTGGGAACTCTGCTTGTAGCCTGGTTCTCTTATGTTAGATTGAATAACCCCGCAAGGGCTAAGATTAGCCGCTTAGATTTGTAGACCTTTTTCTGACCACCTGGCTCGATATAAAGCGGTTTTTAACACGGAAACACATCGTCGATAGAAAAGTCTCATTCGCTCAGAGACACATGTCATCGCCGTTGTGTTACAATCAATTTCTCGGGTACATAACTCGCACATCTTTACGTGCCCAAGATGGTAAAAACTCGAGAAGATTACTGTCCTCTGGCTTTAATACGGGAGTTTTCTCTTATTTTGGATCTAGAGAAGAAGAATTTAACTATGTGCCATGCACATGGCATTACAAATACCAATGCTGCGTAACGTCACCTTATTCTAGTGGCTATACTCGCTATTACTTTATAATAAGCAATGCGTGAAACCTGATGCTGCATCAGGTGAGATTGCCGAATGAATGAACTTGCGACAGTCCCCCTACTTGCCGGGCTGCTCTAAGAGACGTTTTCGCGATTACTATATCCCTATCTTCTTTATCCATTACTAGATTTTAGCAGCTTGTAAGCTATTATATTTCAGTGAGGATCTCTAAGGGCGTGTATGTTAATTAGATGCTGCCTATCATCGCCTGTATATCTTTAGCTGCCTGCTCGAAGAGAGAAGTTGGGTGACATGATAACTGCACTGCCTCAGGTACTACCATATTAATGCATAGTAGGCTGTTCATTACCTTTTAGTTACACGCTAAGGCGATCCCCTAACTCAATGTCGATAGATGATCTGTGCTTCGTATAGGCAGGTGGAAATGCCTCGTCATAGCTACCTAGATGAGACCACGTCGATGTGTTTGATCCACTTAAGTGTGGATACGGGCACATGTTCGATTCCTTTTTACAGTCACAGTTCAACTGATATATATTGAACAGCTAGTCCAATCCGAGGACCTGTTTAACTATATTTGAATTGACACAACCATTCCACATCCAGCACAGAAAAACCCTCGTAACACTTATATGAACAATAATGAAGGCATCTTTCGCGCTCCTGGCAGCTACTTGTGCCAGCAGCGCTCTGGCAACTTCTCTGGGTGGCATAAATCCTGAAGTAGATGCGTGTGACGTTGTTTATGGGGACTTTAAGCGTACAGGAGCTTATGCAATAAAAACTGAAGCTCAAGCTCACCTAACTCAAGCTCACCTGAACAATGACACTGAAGAAGATGATGAAATAATTATTCCAGATGCAGGACAAGGAAAAGGAGATGGGAAGGGCAAAAGAAAGGGCGGTGGCAAAGGTAAAGAAGACGGAAAAGGAAAGGGGGACGGGAACGATGATGGGAAGGGAAAGGGCAAGGGCAAGGGCAAAGGAAACAGTACCTAATCTAATACAGAATATAACATTCCAGTATTCTTGATTGCCTAGAGTTATAATAATAAGAGTGGAATTATAATGCCTATATATAAATTAATTTCCTTAAATAAAACGAAAAATGAAAGACTATTACATTTAGAGCTCTGGCGTTACCCTAAATTGTCATGGATATAAACAAGAAATGTCATTTAATATCTATGGTAAAGATAAATTAATCTATAAGTGTGGTTGTAATTCCTACGTAAAGCATCGGCCCGATTTTGGACGGGACTATTTACCGAATTACAACAGGGTGCAATATACAATTATACAATTTTTAGAACATAGTAGCCGGAAGGAATTTGTTTATGTCAGTGATATCAACTGATAAAGCCTGATTCCTTTTGTCTATACCAATATGAAGCATAACAGTAAACGCTGTATTGGAACAATTTATAATTGTAGATCCTTTTTGAAGTTTTATAAAATTGTTGAATTCGCTGCTATTGTTGATTTTCTTCCCCCGTGTCATAAATTGGGAGATCGACTCATTGTATTACTCAGTATTAAGCCCTGCCCCCCATAAATGGCGAAAGTCCACCTTTCTACTTCCGGAAAGTCTTTCGTTATTGGCGAGATCATTATCAGCATGGAGATTTCTAGCACTATATTTGGCCCGATCCTAGTGCAACAACCGAGAAGAATAAATTGTTTATGAAGTCAACTCTCTACGTTCTGGATCAAAACAACGAAAGGAAATGATGTTGACAGATAATCAGATGCCTTATACTAAAAAGTCTATGCAAATCAATTATGATAAATAGCTCTACTGTTACGATCAGGTATAAACAGCAGCAGTTAAAATGAAATACAGTTCGTCCGCTATATTAACATGATTACTGTTAATATTGGTTCCATATAAGCAAAAGTTTCCTATTTAGTTCGGTAAGTAGTATTATATTACACATTGTTGCATTTGACGTCACTGATTGGCCTCAATATTGAAACCATGGAACGATAATTCAATGAACCGGACTAATTCATCTCCCGAACATATATTTTCTATGAACAAGTCTCTGTGAATCATGAAAGTAAAACGAAATCTGTATATATACCCTTCAGACGAACCAAATCATAGACTTAATCACCGCTTATTTGTTATTTCAAAGTGAAAACTACAATTCGTTACAAATCTGCAAAATTCAACTCTCAATTACCACCGTTGTCCTTCTCGGCTTTGCTCTCACTGCCTCGGCAGCTAACGAGCAGATTTGCTTTCCTGGTACTGGACAGAACAACAACATTCCCCAATCTATTACTGATCTCGATGCTCAAGTGAAGATTGATTGGGCTATCAAGCTCTGCTCTCAGATTAATTTCTCATCTGTTGATGCCCAGTCTGTTACCACGGACCTCGCTGACGGTATCGATGCAACGGAAAATGGAAAGACTTACGGTCTTAATCTGGTAAAATTTTCATATTGTAGCCTACCAAACCAAGCAATGCTAACCTTAGGTACTTATTCTAGATCACTGTGGCCGTTCCGGATGAGCAGCCTTGCGTTGTAAGTTCTAAAAGTGATATGGTTTGAAGATTTACTAACAAAACTTAGTCCAACGCTGCAGCTGTCTTTATGGCTGATGTTTGCCCGAGTGGTGGAGCTTTCATCGACCTGGAGAGCGACCAGGAAGAGTGGTTCACCATTGTCGTTCTTAACTAAGGTATGAAGATAGAAAACTGAAGATGGAAAGAAAAGAAGGATGACATTAAATTTATATAGTATCATCTTGAATGCAATACGGCCACGTTTGCTTTTATACCAAGTTCTGACGTTCGCTTAAAGATAAGATGGACGTAATATTTTCTACTTAGGAAGTTTTAAGTGGCTTTAGAATTTTCTGGCTGAACGTTTATAGGGCTTTCTCTTTATATCATATAACTCGAAACATCGTTATTTTAAGATGCCTGTAACCTTAACCATTTATTATATAGAGTAGCATATTTTTCATACCAGAAATCTGCAATGGATGATATTCGGGACTGAGCTGGCCCTTTATTCAACGCTACAAATTAGTATATTACGTAGCTGATTTAAAACTTTCCAATGACTTGGGAATTTTATCTGCAAGTAATTTGCCTTCCAGGAAATTTGGCTTTCACACAAAGGCAGTTTGTGCTTAAAAGCGGGCAGCAATAGTCATGATCTGCGTATGACATTAGAACCCCACTCTCTCCCAATTCCAAACTCCGTCTAGAATGCCCAAGTTCATGTCTAAAAATTCGGAATCATCTGCCGCCAAGGTGTTTTCTACAAATCGCAGTCCCTCGTCCGACCCCGAGTGCACATGACTACTCGACCCATTAATGGAATGAAACAGAGCGTCGGTTTGTTCAAGACTGTCTTTTAGACAATGTGTGGCGATATCGGCTTTGCCAGCGCTTTCTAGCTCCTCCAGGACCGCCTTTTCCGAAGGATTTAAATTAATTCGATTTTTGAGTGCTGAGAGGATGGTCCATGTGATACCGCCCATCTTCGTAAAACCACGCAGCCGGTGCGAAATATGTAATGCTTGTCCAATAGCATAGATAACCTCTGATCGTTGAGGGACCATTGTGCCATTAATATCGTGTATCAGCAAAGAGCATAATAGTGCTGCATTGTCGAAAGGACAAAACGCGACCATGTAGTATTTTGCTTGTTGTGGAAAGCAAAGGTCAAAAGTGTCTTTGCTTACAGACATGGCTTTCAGACTAAGATTGACGGCTTGATGTATTAACATCGAAGTTTCAGAATCAATCCCAGTTCCGATATAACTTGCCTCTGAGAATATTTCACTTGACGTTAGAATGGACCGCACAAGAATCACCTGTGTCATATAGCCTACACAATGAAGTTGTAGACGCTGAAATGGTATATATGGATAATTTCCGTCCCAGCGCTTGTCTGGGTCGACAATGTCGAATACTGGTGGCAAAGACAGCATCCATTTTTCCACACAGGCAATCTTACTTTGAAGATTCGATCTGTCAACACGGTCACCTTCTCCCAACTGCCTTGCAAGTTGACACTCAAATATCTTAGCAACAATGTGAGATGGAACATTTGGATCAGCGCCAGACTGGTCTAAGCCAGGATTGGGGAGCGGAGTAGAGACTTCTGATTGTATTATCGGAGGACGATTAAAGCTTGCAGTCATGTATCTTGTAAAGATGAATGTTAGCTATGATGCGTAAGGTAGAAGCCAAGGTATCAAGTAGTCGAACTTGATCCATAACTAACCTATCCCAGGTATACAAGGCACACCATAGTCTCCGTCGCATTTCTAGATCGAATTCATTCATTTCATTAGAAAAAACGTCCGTGTGAATTCCTTGACGCATTCGAAGTTAGTGAACTAAGTATCCACACATTCATCTGCCAACGAAGAACTATACCGATCTCTTGGGATTGCCTCACGGCAGCACCGAGTTCATGCCATGACCTCACAAAATCAGCCTGTCCCTTATGCCATGTGGCAGCAAGGAAGAGCTGCTGCGCATTGAGAAGGCCGCCGGTTCCTGGAGATAAAAAGCCACTGATAATCTGTGCAGCATCGTGGTAAGTCTTGCTCAAATTTTCGATGGAGTCGCCCAGATCTAATTCAAGCTGCGACGAAGCATGTGGCGACAGAAATTGCGTAGAGTTGGCGCAAATGCGCAGAATCAGGCAAGTGAGGGCCATGGCTAATGGGTTGCGTAAGCTTTGAGCATCACGGCGTTGAGACCACCAGTCGACGTAAACCGCCATGAAAGACGGCTGGTGTAAAACTCCGTAGTGGTAGTTGATGTTATCGAAAAAGTTTTTTAAAAGCATGTCTGTATACGGCCGTGGTGAGATAGCACGGGAGGCTTGGATAACTGGCTGTGGAAGAGACTTGGGAGAATCTACGTATTGGGTCTCCTGCGTGTCAAAATGAATCAGTAGGACATTCTACGTACATATAGAGCCCTAGCAAGATGACTCGCCATGATGCTTCCAAAAAGTGTATCATTCTTTGCGTACATGTAACCTAGCATATGCACCGCAGATGCTGAAGTTGTACTGTTCGCGACATCGTCTTGCGACTCAGAGACCGAGGTGGAGGAAGTAGTCGAAGGCGCCTCCTTCGGAGCCCTTGTTCGTGTTTCATTTAGTCCGAGTCCATCTAGTGGGATGGAATCAACATGCAGGTGGCTGAAGGGGCCTTTAGATCACTTACCGCTGATGCTTTCGGGTTGCCTGTGAGAATTGACACATGTGTGCCATTTTTCGGGTCGTGCAGTGATTACATGGCCACTGACGGTCACATTTCTTCTTCATCTTTCGGCACTCGAGGCACGCTGTGACTGCGCGGCCTCGGCAGCGTGTGTTCGAATTGTTCCTTTCCAAATCCATTTGTGATTTGTGTCACGATAACGTATACCAAAGCTATTGATAAAAGCGCTAAGTTTGTTTGTCATGGCTACATGTCCGTCGGCCGCTATATAGCGGGAAATTCGATCATTATCGGCTTTGGTTGTCTGCGCTGGGCAAGCTAGAGTCTAGCGCTAAATTGCTGACTGATACTCCGTGCTGCAGCGGGATTCATCAGCATTATCGGAAAAGCAGTGAAAGAAGATGTTGGATATCGCTGTAGATATAGCTGCTGGAATGTTTATATAAAGGGATACGTCAATTATTGATGAAAATTAAAAATCTCTTCTACTGCATCAAATTAAAAAAAGACACGCAAGTACTCCAATCACACGAATACATTAATCCATCTCACAACGTATATTCAAGCGTCTATAAGGGTTGCACGAGAAGAGCGAAAGAAAAAAGTCAAATCTATCATTTCAATATCATGGCACCTCTTGTATGGTTTATTACCGGAGCAAACGCCGGATTCGGTCTCCTCCTTGCAAATCTAGCTTTGTCCAAGGGTGATACTGTTGTTGCAACTGCCAGGAGCCTCTCAAAATTTCCAAAGTCTCTTGCAGAGAATCCCAAGACCGACTTGGTCGAAACAGAGATCACCGCATCAGCTACCAGTATAACCAAGCTTGTTGACGCCGCCGCCACTAAACATGGCCGGATTGATGTTCTGGTTAACAACGCTGGATATGGCCACATTGGCGCTGTTGAGGAAATATCAGATGAACAAACTCGATACCAATTTGATGTAAACTTTTTTGGTTTGCTCAATTTCACGAGAGCAGTGATTCCACATATGAGAAATCAAAGATCTGGAGTCATTGTACAGCTTTCTAGTGGTGTGGGCATTCTCGGCGCCCATGGCGGTCCGATTTACTCTGCTTCCAAGTTTGCTGTTGAAGGACTCAGCGAAGCTATGGCTAACGAGCTTAAGCCTTTTGGTATCCGAGTTCATATTATTGAACCCGGTATTTTCCGAACCGATTTCTTAAAACCCATCTCAAATGGTCAGAATGTGGGCCGCCACTTGGAAGGATATGTGAATTTGGAAGAGATGCTCGGTGGCATGCATGGGAAGCAGCCTGGCAATGCAGAGCTTGGCATCCAGCGCATGTATGAGGTTGTCACAGGAACAGGGCTGGCCACTGGGCTGGAAGATCAGCTTCGTTTCCCTTTAGGTTCTGACTGCTACTTGATGCTTGAAGCGAAACTTAAGATGCTGAACGAGACAGCCGAGAAAGTAAAACAGATTTCTTTAAGCACTGATTATTAGATGTTTTAGAAATATATCCGAATAGATAGTATAGCTCAAAATATTCCCAAAAGAAATATTGATGTGAATCTTTTTCATATTCACCTTGAATTTGAGGTGCTCAAAGTTGATAATGTAAAAGGGGAGGGTCTATCCGGTATCCAAGCAGGTGTGTAAGACAAAAGTACTGTAGGTACCTCTCAAAGCACTCTGCTATAATATTTACTCACTAAATTACAGCGCTTATTTACTAAAATACAGCGCTCATTGCCATATTACAGCGCTCATCCACTAGATTATAACACTAGGCCGTCTATTAAATTACAGCCCCTATCTGCTATATTATGACATTTATATGCCAATATTACAATACGTATTAGTTTAAGTTAATAGGTCAGTTAATATGTATAATGACTAGCAAGTTAGGGTTAGTTAAGTATATATACTTTAAGGATCTTAGACTGCAAGAGACTTCTAGTAGGTATACTACTTATTACAAGTGCTTTAGTTTCCAAGCCATGTACTATATTAGCTCCATGCGACATATTTTTAGACAAATCGACTATGCTAAAATGCAAACGCTATATCAAACCCTTATTATATACGAAAACGCGTGAGCGGCTTATCCCGGCGTAAAGAACAAGCGACAGAAAAAGAACAATCCAAGTTTTTTTTATATCGGGACCAAGACAATATCTCTTCCCACAAACCAGTTTCACCATTTGAATATTCACATCATATTGTTCATGTTGGATTTAAATCATTGGAGTAGTTCCACATTTACTGAAATCTGTGCGGTGGCTACGATATATAAAAAGTAGATGGATGCATGGTTATAACATTCTTCGTAATAAAGCAAAATTTCACTCAAACAAGCATATATGTAAGTAATCCTTTGAGCAAGAGAGCTACTCTCATCTTTCTATTCTCACTGTTAATTAATTATAAAAGGCGTAATAGAATATCAATTCAGAGACTAATAATGATGTCTACTACAACCCTTTATAGGAGTTTTATTACTCTTCTAGTTACCGTCAAACAAGTTTACGGCGATGCCATTGCTTGCCAGTCTACGTCAATTGCTAGCCCAAACTCTGGTGAAGGAGTCCCAGCACAGACTCCTGCTCACAAATGGATATTCAACCTGGATGATAACCGTAGGCAATACTTTGCTGACGATTGCTAACAGCTAGTGGGCCGGCGAATCGAGAATTCAAATTTCAGTTGCGACAATGGACGTGATACTGGTGATTTTTTGCATTACCAATGATGAAAGCTTCAATATTGAGGCCGATGGAGTGCACCACTATTACTGTGGTGCTAGAATATCAACCGCTGGGACAACTATGTGTACTCTTTGAGAGTGTTACAACTCGACATCTTTCTAGTCCCAACAACAAACCCACCTAATAGGACTGACAAAATTGTTACTGCCCGACCAAGCCATCACCGGATCTTGGTAATGTGATAATAGTGCTGTTAAACTTGCGACAACTAGGCAAAGTAGATAGCATTAAGACAGGCTATGACGATCAAGTCTTTCCTATAGATGCCAATTGAATAGCAATCTCTCGTAACTTAGTCTCTAGGAGTATATGAGCTCCACTGGTCGGCACTTTGCCAGAATGCATTGTCCCTACATTAGATAATACCGATAACACGCAATCACCATCATCCTTCCACCATAGAGCTCCCGTAAAGCCCAAGACACCGCCAAAATGGCCAAGCCACGCATTCCCTTCAGAATCTTTCATTTTGAAGAGACAATGACCTATTTCAGAGGCCGCATTTGTAGTTGGCTGCCATTTCTTCATTGTTGTTAAGGATTCTTCACTAAGAAGTCTTCCATCACGAAGAGCAGTCGCAAATTTAACAAGATCAGGGGGTGTGGAAAGCATACCACCAGCTGTCCATTCAACTGATAGGTTAGATGCAGTGCAGTCTATAAGCTTGCCATCATCAATTTCGGGTAAGGTGGGATTCATCCCTGCTGTCTCGCGATACGATTCTGTAGCAAAGTGATATCGTCGTGGTATGTCGCCTTTGTTCTTGGGTTCGAATATCTCCAGGAAAGTGTACTCCATGCCGAGCGGTTCTATAATTCTTCGACGAATTTCTCCTTCTGCGGTATTTTGTGTAATACTCTCGATTATAAAACCCAGAAGCTCGTAGTTTGTATTGGAATAGTAATAGTTGCCACGTTCTGGAGCTGTCAGCCTCGGACGCCGAAGATATTCTAGAGGCTCGGTTTTTCTCCATTTGTGAGCTGGATCTAAATTGCTACCACGACTGGCCCTGATACATTTAGGATCATCTTCCCAGTTATCAATGCCGGTGTGGTGGGTCAGAAGGAGTGTAATGGTTGCTTCGGCAGCGTTGTCAATGTTCTTGTATATTTCCGGGTCTAATAGCTGGCCGACGGTATCTGACAAGTGTAGTCTGCCTTCTTCGATGAGCTGAAAAATAACAACTGTAGTGAATAATTTGGTGATGCTGCCAATTCCAAAGATATGGGATAACTCGATTGGTTGTTGATTATGCAAATCTGCCATGCCCGCTGTGAAAGTCCACAGCCCACGCGCTGAGCCTACTGCGGCAGAGATACCAGGTACACCAGCAGTGACAGCTTGCTCTAGTATTGCATTGATCTTGGCAATGCAGTCTGCTTCACTTACATCGCTGGAAGCCATTGGTACCGTATTGTTTGACTTTGGAAGTCGTGATGTATTGCTTGAGCGTCTTGAGAAAACTAAACCCAGGGCTTGACCTATTGATCTTAGAAGGAATACTGTGCAGTCTGTGCAGTCTGTTACAAATGTGCCGCGACACAGACGTAGAGTAATGAATCGTTTTCTTATTATTATTGTCTGTCAGTTTGGCATATAACCTGAGATATAAATGTGAAAAGGCGGGGGCATAGAGGGAAATTTTATTTTGCATTTAATACCGGCTAATCTAACTATCTACCTCCTCTTTACCTAATGCAGCCTTACCGAGCTGCAATTCCAGGTATCCACTTCCCTGCTAACCACTTACCGCTACGGATATCAGCTAGACAGGCCTATTATCAACATAATCACAACACGTTGGGGGTCAGGCTTATCCACAAAAGAATAAATATTTACTCTTACAAATGAGGGGAAATAAAGTACTTGGATAAGGGATACTGTATTTTATATTATTTTTTCAGAAGGCGCCTGTCTTAAGAGTGCGTCTGTAACCAGAGGGCGTCGGTAGCGAAAGATATTGATTAGTATTTTTCGAAGTAAAGAAATCAGAACACAGTATATTAGCGGCTCTTTTTCTGTGCGTATTTGTAATATAAATTAACCCAAAACTCCTATTCAGCTCAAAAAAAGATTGGGGCTATGAATAGCTGCTCTCAAGCGATCCACTTAAAAGCTCAATCTATAGCGCTCCAACTGGCTCTTCCCTATATCTTTAGAGGATAACAAGATATAAGTTATAGTAAATAGTTATTTGTATACACTTTGGCAGCCGCCAATTAGGCTTATGATTTACCAACACTAGATAATATTATATAAGGCATTATTTTAAGTAGTAGAAGTAGCGTATTAACATGCGAATTAGTTATATTTAATAAATACTCTCCACTATGTATTTATCAAAATCTTGGCGGGATTCAAACTTACCAATCCATGGCATAACACGAACTATATTCAATATTTTGTGCCAGGAACCTAGCTTTAGCTGCTTCATCACCCCTATTATCATTTTATGGATCTCAGGAAGGAGAGTTGTATCAGGATATGCTACTGTACAAAGCAACAGAAGCCACAGTTGCAGTATAAGCAGACTCGAAGTTATATGCGAAGATATTGGGATGCCTTGATCTAACAAATCAACAGCTTTCGCAACATATGGTATAGAAGGTGCAGGACAACCTTTGGACTGTTGCTTAAGGATGATTATGAAAAGAGTAATGCCAAGGCAAATGGCCGTGGAGATTGGTAGATTTTGTTTTCCATGGCCTTGTTCAAGCTTCGAAAGCAGACGATGCGCTACTGGGTTAACCAGATAACCTAGGAAGACTGTATCATGCCACGCAGCATCGCCTCTTGTAAATGATTCGGATTCGATGGTTCTTGCAATCCAGGTGGCTTCTGTCAATGCATCGAAGAGTGCTTTGTTCTCAACATATGGCATAGATTCAACTTCGCTGACTAAATTCAATATATCCCAAATTGTTTCCGACATCTCAGCGCGCAATTGGACAGGGAGGAGACCGAATGGTAGAGGAAACCGTGGAATTCGCTCAAATATGAGAGCTGCTGTGACATCAACCCTATTCTTCATCAGCTCTTTTATTCTGTGAAAGGGTATTTTGAAACGCACCAATGGATCATGAGTTGAATGTCTGGCTGTTCTGAGAAACTGGATAATCCACCTCTATATTACCCATGATGTACAATCCATCAAGATGGCATCGTACTTGACTTAAATCTTTTAACGTAAACTAAGTAGATATTTAGCCCAAACACTACCAGCCGTGAGAATATGAGGCTTACACTGCAGCAGATAGAGTCGATAACGGCCAAAATAGTATCGTCGGATAAAGCTACATTTAGATCGGAACTAGCCAATCTCCTTCTTATACAGCTCAATACGTCGGTGAATTGTTTGAGGGCTACCGTGATACTTTGCTCCAGGCTCGAACGGACCATTTCTCGCACATTTCGACCGGTGAGAACCTTGTCGCAGAAAGGCGCCTCCTTAAACGCGAACGGAAACGAGAAGCGTCTACCAGAGGCATCTATTGATTTCTTAGTCACATGCTGTTAGAAGGCAGTGCGGAAGATGAATCCTCTGGCTCACGATCGAGATTGACATTCTGCACTACAGCGTATGCCAAGCTGTAGGCTGGAAGTTTACTCGTGCCCACCAATCCTTGATACGAAACTGAGAGGGGATGTCGTTTAAGAGTGAAGTCCAGAAGAGCTGCGGGATGCTGGCATTCTGGCAAATATCGGCTGAGAGTGTTTAAAGGGCTCTCTTTGATCACAATAGAAGGAATTATCGTTGCAGGGGCATTTGCTTTTAGAGCACTGTTACGGAGTCCAGTGGCGCCAGTTACATTTTCATCGTCTTTCTTTCCCTCAGTTTGCTCTTTCTGTGGACTAGCGCCAAATTTGATCGCGTTGTTTGTCTTATCCTCTAAGCCATCCTTGCGTACGAGGGCGGCAGTGTTCAACTTGAAGCGGCGATTCCGAGGCACCTTGCGGTGTACTTTAGTAACATCACGCATGACATGTTGTCGGATCTTCCTTTGAGTGGAGGCATCTCTATGACGACCGTCGGTTGGTCCTATAATATTGACGAACAACAATGTGTCAATAGGCGGGGTAGGATCTCGTGCGTTGTCTGTGATGACGGCGGCCATTTAATCTGCGGAAATTATAACTCTTGGTTGCGAGGCTGCTACTACTAGGGACTTGGATGTTCGATTAGCCAGGATTGAGACCAAAACATTAACAAATTCTTGCGAAGAGGGGCGAGAAGATGTGAGAGAACGTAGCAAAGCGTTCGGAATTGGCAGCATTGCTGTAGGAGAGATGGTAAGCATATCCAATGTCTTCATTCAGAAGAGTCGAGACCACGCTGTGTGACATGATTATTCAGCCGCCTTGATCGGAAACCTGGGCTTGGTGAAGCTAGCTGGCTTCCTTTAAGCTTGAATTACACGCTTTGCCAAAAGCGGCAAATGGATCCTGCATCTTTCATAAGCAGCTTTGCAGGGCTGCGTAGTGGAAGCGGGATATGGATGAGAGTTCTCGTGATACAGGTGCGTCATGGATTAATGGCGAAACTTTTCGGGTAAGTGGATGTCTCACTGAGCTCATTCTATCATGTCTCATGTAGCATATCCATTTCCCTAAAAAAGATATTAAAGTATACGCGGACCCACAATTTTGATAGTTTCGCCTGAGATGCGTTGGCTTCTACACGCTTTTTCTCTGTTAATTCACCATTGAGACTTTGGACAGGTAATTGACTTTGCTCTCAATGAGAAAGCTTTCTCCCGTACTATCATGGGTCTTCAATATTTGTCATCTTGTTTTTCTTTCATATTTTGGTGGTTTGAAAGCATCCTCAAATCCTGTATAAAAGCCATAGCTGCTCCTGCTCTATGTATTTCTAGCATCATCATCGTCCACTTTGATCGTTGCATCCAAGTTTTTTTACAATCCTGCCAACATTTTTTTTCATTCAATAAGAGCATCGGACACAAATTCGAATCCAAGATAATCGAACTAGTACTCTTCTCACATAACGAAACCACCATGGCCGTCGACGCCGTCTCCAGTACCGCATCTGAATCTTTGGCTGAACCAAAATATGACAATGAATTAGGGATTAGCCCAAATACAAAGGAAATCATTCTTAGTAATAATGATAACATGGCGGATATTGAGGTTGCAACAAACGTTCAAGACAACCGACTGTCCGGATTTAAATGGTTTCTTGTATGCGCTTGCGTTTATATCTCGGATTTTGTCTACAGCCTCGACACTACCATCGCGGCCGATATCCAAGGGGCGGTAACCCAAACTTTTGGAACTATCGATCAGCTTGCTTGGCTCGGCGCAGGATTCGCTCTCAGTTCCACTGCCGTCATTCTCCCAGGTGGTGCCTTGTTCAACTCATTCGATCAAAAATGGTTGTATATCGCCGGTGTGATGCTCTTTGAAGTCGGATCTGCGTTGTGTGGGGCCGCGCCAAACATGAGCGCCCTCATTGTAGGCCGTGTTATTGCTGGCGCCGGAGGCACAGGAATATACCTTGGAACTCTCAACTTCTTTTCATCTCATTTAATATCGCCTGGACGTGGAGCTTACATCTCCGGCATTTCAATTGTCTGGGGCCTTGGCGCTGTGCTTGGTCCTGTTATTGGTGGCTCTTTCAGTATTAGCAAAGCAACTTGGAGATGGGGCTTCTACATTAACTTAGTTCTTGGCGCAATTGCTGCTCCCATTTGGCTATTTTTGCTGCCATCCGTACATCCCACCAACGGAGTCTCCATCGAAGATCGACTGCTCAGGTTGGACTTTCTCGGTTTTTTTCTGAGCGCCGGTGCTTGGACTATCTTCGCAATTGTCTTTATTGCTGGTGGTAATAACTGGGAGTGGCAAGACAAACGTATGATTGCATGCCTGATCGTGTGTGGCATTCTAACATTGGCCTACATTTGTCAACAATATTTTTGCATTCTAACGAGCCTTCGATACGATCGTTTCCTGGTCATTTACTGTGCTACAGGTCTCATATTCTTCTCGGGACAAGCACGGCGTGTGCGATCTCCGGCCTCTATGTCCCGGTATATTACATTCCCGTCTACTTCCAGTTCGTGGAATGCGATTCGCCTTTGAAAGCTACTGTCCGAATTCTGCCACTCGTCCTCGTTGCCGTTGCTGTCAGCTTTTCAAATGGCAGTCTTCTTGCGAAAGTCAAGTTCTACAAGCCACACTATCTTGTCTCCGGCGTTTTGGTCACTCTAGGCAGTGTACTTTTTATGTCTATCTCGATCCATCCACATCACCGGGCGTTATATATGGTGTCAGTGTCGTCATGGCTCTAGGAATTGGACTCACATGGCAAATTGGGTACACCGTCGCTACCCTTAAGGTATCGCCTGAGGATATTGGGAATGCTATTAGCGTCCAGGAACCTTTCCCAGATCGGTGGGACGACAATCGCCTTGGTCATTGCAGGGCAGGTTTTCCAAACCACTGCTTTCTCCAAATTGAGCACAGCTCTCAGCGATCAGTGATACAGTGCTGCAGAAATTCATGACGCTGTAGCAGGAGCACAGAGTGACTTGTTTAGTCAGCTCGAAGGTGAATCAAGAGACCATGCTTTGCTCGCCATCACTGTCGCAATTCGGATCAGTTTCATTCCAGTTATCACAGCTGGCGTGCTGATCTTTGCCGCAGGGTTATTTATGAAGATTGGAAAGCTGTTTAAATGAAAATACCGACCTTATGCTCAGATTTATATAATATAGATAACAATTTCTCCATAGATAGGGTTCTAGTTCAGGCAGTATAAAAAAATGTCGCCGAACTAAAGTTTTAATAATATAGAATCCTTATTATGTTTTATTACAACGAATAGATAAATTATTAGAAGTATAAAATTAATTTGAAGCTGTTAATTCTTTTCCTCTCTTTGTCTTTTTGTAGATAGTCTTTCAGGGTTCTGTTTTGTTTATATTAGTAGGGCTAACTATAAGGTATGTATTGACGACATTTGTTGTGCCTTCCCTGCCAAGTAATTTTAGGGATATGTCTATTTAGACCACATCAACGTCTGCTATTGATTAGTAGCAGTGCATATCTTAACAGAACACTTCATTTATCGCAAATTTTAATTCGACAGACTGAAGACAAGGCTAAATCCCCCTCAGCCTTCTGCTCCGTTGTGGGGAGTACATATTGAGGATGCTGTAGGCGGAATAATTATGTAACCATAGCAACGAGGAGCCCAATCTCAGTCTCTCACGATTATAAGCCCGCTTGAATAATTCAAATAGATTCGATTACATCCAAGATTAATCGTGGGGTGGTTTGCCTAAGTTAATAATCGCTTTGCTGTGTATGGGGAAGTAAAGATAAAAGCTAGGACTCTTTTGCGCAGTAGCAAATCATATTACCCTAGATCTTCGATTATCTTTGCGTCATGAGTTACACTTAGAAGAGGATCACCTTTGCAATTATTGTTTGCCAGTGATTTAGTAGGGATTTATTAAAATTCAAATAGCACGACAACTTTTTTTCGCTTCTCCATCTAGACTACGGGGATCTCACCACATCAGCCTCAATTTGCCCCTTATTAATTCGCCACAGACCTTCATAGTAGTATATTTGATATTTTCCATTACGATGATGTATCCGAAGCAGAATATGTAGTTGCAAAGCATGCATTTTGGTTGAACAGGTGCCAGAGAAGGTGTTGGGCCCAGACTTGTTAAGCAAGCCTCTGTACCATTTCATCGGACTTGACAATGCTACCATTCAACCGGTAGAGCTGACGGACTTCCTAACTGTGGGCGCTTCTTGTTCTCCACCGAAATATGGCACATTTATTCACTCTTGGGGTCATATTCAACTGACAAGAAGAGATATCGGTCGAAACAAGATATCTACTGAACTTGACCCTGCTGATTTGCTATTTCGTGTGTGAATTAGTTACCCTGAAGAGCCCAGATCCAGTACGGTGCTATTCTTAGATGCATCCGAAAATTGCAAGAACTGCTACGCTGTCGCTACTCAGCAATGTGATCAGTGACAGTACAGCGTTTGCTCCTCCTCTAATTGTTGCTTCTCTGGTGATAGAGGGACCAGTCAAGGGCATTCAGATGGCGCCGAAAGAAGCGGGAAAATGGCACGAACAACGATCTGTCCAGATCTTTTAGCGAAAATCCTATTCCCGAGGACCTTAGGCCTTGGATATCTTCAAATAAGCTCGACCAGAGTCTTGCGAGCGTTCTATAATACAACGAACGAGATTGGTGAGATCGATTAGGGTCACAAATGGAATGGCACTATTATAAGTTATTTGCATACTAAATATCCACGCTGTGAAAATGAGCTAACCCCCGGAAGATTATTAAGGTATATAACTTGGTACAAGCGTTGTCTACTATTTTTGAGAAGGCGAACTGGGAGAGGATATGTTAGAGTATAGATTGCGTTTACGGATGCTCTCGTTCATCTTGTTAGTAAGTCGTACTCTTGTGTAGTTTGAGACGTTGAAATTAGTAATTAATCAGCGTCTTTTAAATCGCGTGCGGAACTGAGCTGAATACGAAATGTTCCACCCTGACCCAGTATGCAATGTCGTAATTGTGGATGTTCCAGAAAGTCCTTGGATTTTCACTGACTATAAAGCTATTGGGATTTGCAAAACATACACCCATACCTTCAAATACCTCTGCAAAAGTAGCTTCAAAATAGCAGTTTACCTGTCTACATCGATTAAAAGTTGTAAAAGCTCTTCATCTTGCCTAGCTAATATCTCGTAGCAGAAGCTAAACTAAAAATAGTTTATTCGTATATAGCTCAAATATAATAATTCCGAGCCTTAGCACCACCAATGATGAGAATAGTTAGAGGTCAGGGGGTTGTGGCAACTGGGGTATTGATAAAGAAAACTCGATCAAAAGGAGTTATGTTTAATGTAACCATTGTGCGAATTCGTTGGCGTTTATCTTGTGAATGGCTTTGAACACAATTTTTTATGCACTGGGCTGGGGCAAAGGTTCAGAAGTTATTGCAATGCTTATATAATATTAGACTTTGCTCACTTGCCGTGATCCTAAGCCGTTGCCGGTCTTCCCGTGCACTAGGCGTGGTCTCTTGTCCGGATTCTAGAATTCACTTTGTTCTCTTGAACTTTTTTTATAGCACTACAGCACAATAATTTCTGCTATTTTTCTCTGTTTTCTTTTTTCCTTGATTTCTTTTTAAATTTAAATAAATCGCATCCAAATACAATCACAGCTTGGACTTTGCTTATCATATTGTTCATCTAAAAGATAAAATTATACATAGTGCATCGGGAACCTGCTCCATGGAGATATTTGAGGCCGCGGATATTTGGGAAGGTAAATTAGCTAGAGCTACGGAGTAGAGGGGGCTGGAACGTCTCCTCAAATACAAGGCGTAGCTTTGACTTAGGAATATAGTGGAAACGGGTGCGTACCTCCCTCGGCAGATTGGAACCGACACCGAGGGTCGCAGAGCTGCAACCCCAAGGGGGAGGGAAAAAAGACTACCGCACGTCACATACAAATTATGGTGGCAGACCGGCGATGTTTTTTTCGCCATCTCATGGCCCGAGGGGAATTGCCGATTCCGAAACCTGACACGTAGTTTTCGGTGGTCCCCGTCCCGCTAATCGGATAGAAATTTCCAGCCGGCCGTGCCGTTTCATAGCCACACAGATCTTAGGGTATCCATAAACGCCAACCTGAGTAGCGTATGAGTGGGGGCTGTTGAGATCTTGGGAAAGCCAGATGCATTGCAGCGTCGGATCCAGGCACGCCATCTCTTCAGCCTCATGGGTTGGTTAATAAATTTCAAATACGGTATGCTCTGATATATGCGTAACATTATGACTTCGCTATCGTCGGTTAAAGTTTTTTTTTTTTTTTTTTTTTTAAATCATTTTATTTTGCAAACACGGCGCGTGCTTTCTGGCATACTACGTTACTACAATACATACACGTAGTTTCGCAAGCTACGAAAAAGGAGGTACTTACCAAGCAAACGGGTACTATTGATCTCGAAATTGGATATCGGACTCGGAAAAGAACCACTAAGCCTTTATTGCGTCATTTGATAATAATTGGATCCCAATTATACCCCTTTGCCCCAAAATCAGCGGCAATGGAAGGGTATCTCTGCATTACGTTTACACGAGATAACAAAATATCTCTCTATCCACTGTTATTTCGCCCCCCCCCCCCTCGTGGGTACTTGGCTGAATAAAGGCCCAAATAAAGATGTACGCAATGGGATACACCGGAGACTCCGGTTCCTACCTATTAGGAGCCCATATATAACATCCCCAACTCCTCCTATACGTCAAGTCACTTTGAAATGGTATGAATGGAGTGTGTGTTGTTTGTTTCTTTGCATTCAGCTAAGATCCAGTCATCATGGAACATAACGATCTTTTTAACGACTCTGAGGCAGATTTGCCTGAAACAAAAGAACACAAATCTCGCACCGTTCCTCATCGCGATGTGCGGGAAGCCTCCAGTGCAGAAACTCTCACCTTCTACCATGCAGACACCACATCTCCGCCTAAGAAGAATGCGGAATGGGGCATGACCCCTCAGCTGATTCAACAACAAGAGCGTGAAGCCGCAGCGGGCTTTAAGAAACGCGAACTCGGCGTCACCTGGGGTAATCTCACAGTAGAGGTTCCAGCTGCGTCCGCGGCGGTCAAGGAAAACCAGTTCTCCCAATACAACATACCGCAACTTTACAAAGATTGGCGTCAGAAACCACCAATGAAATGCATTTTAAAGGACAGTCACGGCTGTGTGAAACCTGGAGAAATGCTACTGGTCCTAGGTCGCCCGGGATCAGGTTGCACCACCCTCCTCAAACTGCTTTCCAACCGTCGTCTTGGATATCATACGATCAAAGGCAATGTCCGATTTGGGAACATGACTGAGACAGAGGCGGCTCAATATCGAGCCCAGATCGTGATGAACACCGAAGAAGAGCTCTTCTATCCTCGACTGACGGTCGGCCAGACAATGGATTTCGCCACTAAACTTAAAGTTCCTGATCATCTTCCGGACGGTACCGGCTCAGTGAAAGATCATTCAGTTGAGACCAAACAATTTCTGTTAGAGTCTATGAAAATCGCGCATACATTTGAAACGAAAGTTGGAAATGAGTTTGTTCGAGGCG
Source organism: Trichoderma evansii (assembly GCF_050947405.1). Classification (NCBI taxonomy): domain Eukaryota; kingdom Fungi; phylum Ascomycota; class Sordariomycetes; order Hypocreales; family Hypocreaceae; genus Trichoderma; species Trichoderma evansii. The sequence continues at coordinate 1,105,100 of NW_028145196.1, read as the reverse complement.
TGTCCGGCGGTGAACGGAAACGTGTGTCAATTATCGAATGTCTGGCTACCAGAGGATCAGTATTCTGTTGGGATAACAGCACCCGTGGCCTTGATGCAAGCACGGCCTTGGAATGGGCCAAGGCTCTTCGTGCCATGACCGACGTCCAGGGACTTTCGACTATCGTCACCCTTTATCAAGCTGGAAACGGTATCTATAATCTTTTCGATAAAGTTTTAGTCCTGGATGAAGGAAAACAAATATTCTACGGCCCTGCTGCGGCAGCGAAGCCATTTATGGAAAACCTGGGGTTTGTATATACTGACGGTGCTAATATTGGTACTAAATTTTCTATTCCCTTTAATGTTTATGACAATAACATTACTAACTGGAGTCAAAGGTGATTTCCTTACCGGTGTGACCGTGCCTACTGAGCGAAAGATTCGGCCTGGCTTTGAGAATACGTTCCCAAGGAATGCTGATGCCATTTTGGCAGAGTATGAACGATCTCCAATTCGCAGCTCTATGGCGTCGGAATACGACTATCCGAATACCCAAGATGCGCGCGACCGAACTGAATCGTTTAAAGAATCTATCGCCTTCGAAAAAAATAAACATTTACCGAGCAATACCATTCTCACCACCAGCTTCATGACACAGCTCAAAGCGTGCACCCTCCGTCAATATCAGATTCTATGGGGCGAAAAATCGACTTTTTTAATCAAACAGTTCCTGTCACTCGCTATGGCTTTGATTGCCGGCGCTTGCTTCTATAACTCTCCCGACACATCTGCTGGCCTTTTTACCAAAGGCGGTGCGGTCTTCTTCTCACTGCTGTATAATTGCATTGTCGCTATGTCTGAAGTCACAGAGTCGTTTAAGGGGCGTCCAGTCTTGGTAAAACATAAGTCCTTTGGATTCTACCATCCGTCTGTATTTTGTCTGGCACAAATCACAGCGGATATCCCCGTCTTATTATTACAGTGCACTATTTTCTCTGTTGTGATATACTGGATGACCGGACTCAAAGCCACTGCATCAGCATTCTTTACTTTCTGGGCTATTCTTTGGGCAACTACTCTAGTAAGTGAAAGTTATTGCATTTTTCTCTGGATGAAATTTTAAACTAACCAATAAAAGTGCGTTACGACTTTATTTAGAAGTATTGGCGCCGCATTCAGTACTTTCGAAGCCGCTTCTAAGATCTCTGGAACAGCCATTAAGGGCATTGTCATGTACGCTGGATATATGATTCCAAAGCCGCAGATCAAGAATTGGTTTTTGGAGCTGTATTATACCAACCCATTTGCATATGCGTTCCAAGCCGCCCTATCGAATGAATTCCATGACCAACATATTCCCTGCGTGGGCAACAATCTCGTCCCTAATGGACCTGGATACGAGAATGTTGATTCTGCCAACAGAGCCTGCACTGGAGTGGGTGGTGCATTGCCCGGTGCAGATTTTGTGACTGGTGACCAGTATCTTTCCTCGCTGCATTACAACCATTCTCAACTCTGGAGAAACTACGGTATTGTTTGGGTTTGGTGGGGCTTATTTGCCACCATTACCATTGTCTGTACATGCTTTTGGAATGCCGGCGGCGGCAGCGGTGCTTCGCTGCTGATTCCTCGCGAAAAGCTCAACAAGTTCCGCGCCTCCGTGGACGAGGAATCACAGAGTCAAGGAGCAGAGCAATCGAAAGAAACCACCGTTGGCAATGGCGCGGGAGAAGTGGATGGTAACTTATCTCGGAACACCTCCATCTTTACCTGGAAGAACCTCAAATATACAGTCAAAACTCCTTCAGGTGATCGTGTGCTCTTGGACAATATCCACGGATGGGTCAAACCAGGCATGCTTGGAGCACTGATGGGTTCCTCTGGCGCTGGTAAGACCACCTTGCTCGATGTTCTCGCCCAAAGGAAAACCGACGGCACCATCAACGGTAGTATTCTTGTTGATGGCCGCCCTTTACCGGTTTCTTTCCAAAGAATGGCTGGATATTGTGAGCAATTGGATGTCCATGAGCCCTTTGCCACGGTCCGTGAAGCTCTTGAATTTTCCGCTCTATTACGTCAGCCACGAACAACTCCAAAAGCCGAAAAGCTTAAATATGTTGAAACCATTATTGACCTTTTGGAACTTCATGATTTGGCAGATACGCTTATTGGCAGTGTTGGAAATGGTCTCAGTGTAGAGCAGAGGAAGCGTGTTACAATTGGCGTTGAACTGGTTTCCAAGCCAAGCATCTTAATCTTTCTTGATGAACCTACTTCTGGTCTGGATGGGCAGTCTGCATATAACACTGTTCGTTTCCTGCGCAAACTAGCTGATGTTGGCCAAGCTGTGTTAGTGACAATTCATCAACCTTCTGCTCAGTTATTTGCACAGTTCGATACCCTCTTACTTCTGGCACGTGGTGGCAAAACCGTTTACTTCGGTGATATTGGCGACAATGGGAAGACTATCAAGGAGTATTTTGGTCAATACGGTGCTGAATGTCCTATCGAGGCCAATCCCGCCGAGTTCATGATTGACGTCGTCACCGGTGGCATTGAAAGTGTCAAGGACAAAGACTGGCATCAAATTTGGCTCGAATCTCCCGAACATGATCAAATGGTTACCGAACTCGATAATATGATCTCTGAAGCTGCTGCTAAACCGGCTGGAACCGTTGATGATGGCTACGAATTCTCAATGCCATTATGGGACCAAATCAAAATTGTAACACAGCGCATGAATGTTGCTCTATTCCGAAACACCAACTACGTCAACAACAAATTCTCACTACATATTATTTCTGCATTATTGAATGGATTTTCATTCTGGAAAGTTGGTGGTACCGTATCTGACCTGAGCCTGAAAATGTTCACAGTTTTCAATTTTGTCTTCGTTGCGCCTGGCGTTATTAACCAGCTCCAACCACTTTTCATTCAAAGACGGGATATCTACGACGCGCGTGAGAAAAAGTCGAAGATGTACTCCTGGGTTTCCTTTGTTATTGGTTTAATTGTGTCAGAGTTCCCCTACCTCTGCGTGTGTGCGGTTCTCTATTTCGCCTGTTGGTATTATGGCGCGCGACTGAATGATAATTCGAATCGCTCCGGCGCGACGTTTTTCATCATGCTTATATACGAATTCATCTACACGGGTATCGGCCAATTCATTGCTGCTTATGCACCCAATCCCACGTTCGCGGCTTTGGTAAACCCTCTCATTATCAGCATACTCACCCTGTTCTGCGGCATCTTTGTACCGTATAGACAGCTAAACGTCTTCTGGAAATATTGGTTATACTGGATGAACCCATTCAATTACGTTGTCTCGGGTATGTTGACCTTCACTATCTGGGGTAAAGGGGTTCACTGTAAGGAAGAAGAATTCGCCATCTTTGACCCAAGCAATGGAACATGTGCCGACTATCTCCGCGACTATATTGCCGGGAACGGTTGGCGGATCAATCTGACTAACCCGGATGCTACATCGGGCTGCCGGGTCTGTGAGTATAGAACTGGTAGCGACTTTTTAACGACGCTTAACATCAACCATTACTATTACGGCTGGAGAGATGCAGCAATCACAGTGATCTTCGCTATCTCGGGATACGCACTGGTATTTGGTATGATGAAGCTTCGAACTAAAGCATCAAAGAAAGCCGAGTAAGAACATGAATAGCATGGTACAAGAAGACGGGGCGGTCGAAATTAAATGCGATTAAGTATAAGGAAATAGACGATTTGTATTTTGGATGCATTTAGAAGATTAGAATATTTAGAAGATTAGAGCATTAGAGCATTAGAGCATTAGAGCATTAGAGCATTAGAGCATTAGAGCATTAGAGCATTAGAGCATTAGAGCATTAGAGCATTAGATTATCAGAATTTAGATCATAAAAATATTAATCAATCTAATTACATATGTATATCGGTAGCTATTGTGTAAAAGTTTCGCGTTAAGCTTGCTTTAAGTGCGTAATTTGTAATGAAATGGAGTACTATTAACATATAATTGTTTATACATTGAAAATATGTTGTAGCTCAAACTTTTTCTAGTATTTCACTGGTCCATGTCCAGAGTTTATGAGCTACCTCTTCATTTTTAGCAGCTTTGTCTTTATTTACATCGCTATTGCTCAATACTCCCACAGGCTTGTAGTATGCTCCGTTAACTAGATCATTTCGGTTTGCTCCTGCGGCTGTCCACAATTGATTAAGGACGCCTTCCTCCGGCGTAAGAATGGAAACGCCTTGGATCAAGTTTGCAATATGTAGGAAGGCCGAGTCTGTAAAGGACAAAGTGTTTACCAAATCTGTTTTCACGACGCCAGGGTGAACCGAGACTGCCATGATCTTCGAAAATCGACGCCCAAGTTCCGCCGCAAATACAAGATTGGCAAATTTGGATTGGCTGTGAGGCTCCTCCTGTCAGCACGACTCCCTCAATTTCTCGAATTTGAGCAGGTAGATAAAGAAGTGATATTACCCATATCTTAACAGCCATATTGGCATTCCACCTTTCTCTGTTCGCACCTTATCATACAATATGCCCCCAGATGGGTGTCCTTTCCACCCTTCTGATGTCAGACACACGACTCGTACATCAGAGTTCGGTATCTCCGCGGTTCGAATGAGAACTGGTAGAAGTTGACGTATGATCATGGCATGAGCCAAGTGATTGATAGCAAAATGGATCTCAAATCCATCTTTGCTTACGGCTGGCGGTACTGCCATGACACCTGCGTTGCACATGAGGATATCCAACCGGTCATGTGCGAATTGATTGATGCCAGCCCTTACTGACTCTAGAGAACTGAAGTCCATCTCTAGAAAAGTTAGTCCGACGCCAGAATTTTCCGCTTTGATATCATTTATGATAGTGTCGGCCGCTTTTTGGTTACGACCAGTGAAGTAGATGTGTTGGGGACCATGTTTTGCAAGAGCCTGGATGGACTGTTTTCCCAAACCGCCCGTTCCTTAGTGTCGAGTATTAGAATAAGACTTTGAGTTTATAAAGCGAAATACATATTAAAAACACACCTCCAGTAACAAGTACAACTTTGTCGCTCAGAGACGGGATGTCTTTTTCAGGATTGAAATTGGCAATGCCAGCAAGACGTGGCATGTTGAAAGATGGCAAATGAATACGCCTAGGTATAATGTGATGGGGATTTCTTTTGCGAGAGAATGAAAGCAGAATTTATAATTTGTCTGCCGTGCATGTTATATTGATATAGACTCTTGGGGGCGCCTAATAAAAAGGATCGCATCCACTGGTCCTTCGTATTTGCTATTTCGTCAGGTGGATTTGGTTAACACAGCCATGGCATTACAGAAAAGGTGTTAGCGCGTCACGGTCTTGCATTAGCCTAGCGTTGCGTGCTAGCTGTATCCAATCACATGCAGCCAATCATAACAGTGGGTCACTGTTGCACGTTGAAGTCTTGATACTTCAGTAGTTCGGTACTGACGGATTAATGCCCATTCTCTTCATTGCCTCCTATTTTCACATCTCCGAGAGTTATAGACCCCCTTTTGCGGCCTATTCTACTTTTTATGATGATTTGAGGACGTTTCTATGCATTCATCGGCTTAACCAACCCCCTTAATAATGGCTGCAGACGCGGACGTTACTACCAACTATCCACGAGAGCTCCACAAGGTACTGGCAGGCTCAAATGCTTTAAATTTAGGTGACACTTGGTTTTCTGTAATAAATCTGACAGAAGTTACATTAGATGATAATCGACCCGGACGACTGGAGTGGAGTGACAGACCCAATCGAAAGGAAGAAGCGACAGAATCGTCTGCGCCAGCGGCTAGCGCGTAAGTACATTCTTCAAATTGAAACTATCAAGCCGATGGAAGATAGAACGGGATCGCAGGCGGTCCAAATATACCATCATAGGCTATTTAGTATGTGAAACTGATTGATACCTAGGTGAGAAGAAAAGGACCGCCGCCTATGCAAAGCTTACGTCCAGGGTTGATTCATCTTGGAATGGTTTCGGCGTTCTGATTGCTAAAGCAACCCGCGAGCCTGTAGCCAGGGGCGAAGGCCTCACTCCTTCTAATGTTTTTAGACGCAATCCATTGGACATAAATGTTTATGAACCGTTCGATCCGGCGACAGAAACCTGGAAAGTAGAGGCAGATACGGTTATACCGCCTCTCATGTTTTACACAACAGCCGCAACCTTTGGGCAGCCAACACCTCCTCTCATTTTTCCGCTGAGCCCAGACCATTGTTTACTCACTATGGTTCAATACAACGTCCAACGCGCTTCACTATTTAATATGGCCGTTCTATCTCTTCTAGAGCATCTTCCTCTTGAATGTGGGAGCACCCTCAACCTTCCAAGCTTAGCCATAGATCCACCTAGCTGCATCCCACCTGAGCTTCTGCCCACTACTTTGCAGAAATCCACGCCTCACGAATACTGGATAGACATATTCCCATGCCCCGTGATGCGAGATAATCTGATTCGCCTTTATAAGCAGTATGATGCTCATGGTCTTCAACGCGACCTATCGAAGAGTTTGTACGAAGGGTTTGTTGACGGGGAGCAACGTGGCTGTATGGTCTGGGGTGAGCCATGGACGGTCAACGGGTGGGAAGTTAGTGAAGGGTTTGTCAGAAAGTGGGGGTTCTTACTCAAAGGGTGTTCGAGTATTCTTGCATCAACGAACCGCTGGAGGGAGTCGCGAGGCGAAGATGCATTGGTCATAAATGTGTGAGAGAAAGGGTATCATCATACATATTGAGTTGTGTTAGCCTTGTGTATAGGCGTTAGCCTTGTGTATAGGCGCTAATATAATCTGCGTGTAAAGCTTCTTATAACTATCTTTTGTTGCTCGAGATCTTCGAGGACCCTGGGTCATTAATATTTATGCATGTGGAATATAGGCCTATATATATACTGCTATTTTGCTTTAAAAATAAATAAAGCAAATATATGAAATCCTTCTATCACCCCAATTGGTAGGTCTTACAATCGAGAACTGAGCTACTATCCCCTATGCATATCCTAGCATGTTAATTGTGCTAGCTATATAGCCTTGCATTTGAGTATATAATATACAATGTAAACCTAGTCTCTATTTAAAGGTGCATCTTAGCTTATAAAAGCGGACAAGACCAATTTGTAAAAGTAAAAGGAATGAAAATTTCGGAGACTTCGGATGTGTCAAAACTTAACACAAAGATACATAGTAACACTTGAGGCACTACCGACCAATTATTGGTTCTAGCTCCACGCGAACTTTAAACTTAAACTTCATATGCAATCTTTATTTGGCAATCTTATATTAAATATTCTTGGTGGCCAAAAACTTTGGCAGAATCTGTTTTCTGCATGATAACCTACTCTTTAGCGGAACTTAAATTTAAGGATAACTAGTTAAATTTGGTAAGTATAGGACAACTGCCTGGTCTTGCTCAAACTAGTCGTAGCATGAATAATCCTCAACTGCTCTCACCTCAACTTTAATAATACCCACAGATCAACTTCAACAGCAGCAGATATAATCACACCAATAATGCCAATCGACAAGAACTCTAATTTTTACGAAAACAATGGAGTTAAAATTCATTATCACCTATACGGGCAGGGTCCAGCATTAGTTTTCGTTCATGGCCATCCAGATAACGAAATGACCTGGTCCAAGCAAATTGATGACTTTGCTAAAGATCATACCGTTATTCTTCCAACAGTGAGAGGGTACCCACCCAGTGACGTCCCATTAGATGAGAATGCCTATGAGGGCCATGTAATGGCAAGCGATATGGTGGCACTTTTAGATCATCTAAAATTCGACAAAGCCGTCTTTGCTGGCGGTTATATTGGCGGTATTATTGTACAGAAGCTTGCCTGGTACCATCCCGACCTCGTTGCAGGGCTTGTCATCTTTAGTACCTTAATTATGGGCACCATGATGCATCTTATCCACCACAACAAGGAGCAGCAAGAAATTTCCAAATTCTCGGTAAAGTTATCAACCATAATCCTGGCGACCCTTGAGACGTGGACCATGTGGTCCGTACAATTGAAGACCTTGAGTATCACGAAGAAATTAAGAAGTATCTCCAGCAATCTCCCGAAGGTGGCATGTTTTATTTTTTCCGCAAAATTACCCTGGACCTCCTTATGGCCAGAATATCGATACTTCGGGGATGCATTATAAAATGCCCTGTATTATTATCTGGGGAATGCATGAACCCTATTTATCTGGAAAAATTCTCGACGGCTTTTATAAGTGGTTTGATCAGTCTGTCAGGGTCGTTACCCTCCCTAACGCTGGATATTGGCTGTGGCGAGATGACCCAGCTAAGGTAAACAGGGAACTGCGTTGGTGGCTGAACGCGCTTGACGCTGGGGAGCTCTAATAGGGAAATAAGCAATTACCATATTTGAAGCAATAAGCAAGGGTATTGATACAAACGCCTCACAAGCTGTGTTTAATAAGCAAAAAACCAGGGCGAAGTTTTGATCTGGCCAATCCAGTCAGTCCAGCTAACCGGATTATATTCATTTTGTAAGCTTGGTGATACACAGGCTTGTAAAATTAGTTAGTAGGTTCTAGTTTTTAGCTTCATTATTAATAACTAATTTAGCTTCATTACTAAATTCACTACTGAATGGTTACTGAATTAATTTTAACGTAGTATAATACTTTTATATCTTTTTATTAAAATAACATAATAAAGAAGATAAATTTACAATTCTATATAGCTGTTTTATAAAACTGTAACAAGATGGTAAGGCTAACTGGGTAGGTGGCTGTTTTAAAAGGTTTAGATTTCTTATTAGCTCCAACAGCTCCAACAGCCCCAACAGCCCCAACAGCCCCAATAGCCCCAATAGCCCCAACAGCTCCAACAGCTCCAATAGCTCCAACTCCGATAGCGCCAACTGCTCTGACAGTAAATAGCTCTAATAGCTCCAACGACTACAGCAGCTCTAGCCTCACCAATTATCTTTATAAGATCAATGCTGATTAATGTAATAAATCCTAGTTTTGATAGACTTGGCTGATTAATGATTTTTTCCCTAATGTATTATAAAACCCAATCCCTCTGCCAGCGTTATATCTCTTTATCTCATCATAGGCGCTTATCCACCTCCACTGACAACTGCATACACTATCAGATAATTCTTGCACCATGGCTCCCAAACAAACAGTTTTCCGATTAAACAGCAGACAGAGCATTGTCGATCTTACCAAGTCTGAAGAGGAGATTCCCAAGGTTACAGCACATGAGGTTCTTATTAAGATTCATAGCGTTGCGCTGAATTATCGCGATCTAGCGATTGCTACTTCCCGGTATCCGTTCCCGGTTAAAGAAAACGTAATCCCGGTTTCGGATGCTGCTGGAGAAATCGTTGATATCGGACTCAATGTCCAAGGGTTTACTATAGGTGACTGGGTTATTGCAAATTTTAACCCGGTCAATTTATACGGGCAGATGAAGGACTGGAACGGTGGCTTAGGAGGCCCAGTAGACGGTGTTCTTCGGAATTACCTGCCTATCAATGCCAACTCTGTGATTAAAGTGCCCAAAGAATCTTCTTTGAAGGCTTCTCAGTGGGCTGCGCTTGTTTGCACTGGCACGACTGCTTGGAATGCGCTTTATGGAAATGTTCCTTTAAAGCCAGGGCAGACCGTATTGTTCCAAGGTGAGCATACCATACTTTAAGAATTACCCAAACGGACTTTACTGAACAAAATAAAGGCACAGGTGGTGTTTCCATAACTGGATTAGTCTTGGCTAAGGCAGCAGGAGCAAAGACAATCATGTAAGACTTCTTCCCATCTGCTTACTGCTATGATAAAATACTAAAAGAAATGATGATTAGAACCTCATCTAGTGATGAAAAGTTAGCCTATGTGAAAAAGAAATACGGCGCCGATCATACTATTAACTACAAAATATATCCTGACTGGGCTAAAGAGGTGCAGAGAATTACCCAAGGAAACGGAGTTGATTACATTTTTGAAAACGGCGGATCTGGGACAATTAAACAAAGCATTGACTCGATTGCATATGGCGGCGTGATATCCGTCATAGGTTTCTTATCCGCTGCTAAGCAGGAAGAAATGCCGGATGTAGCTGGTCTTGCCCTCTCCAAAGGATGCGTTGTTCGGGGAATCACTGTTGGGTCAAAGCAGTTGCTTGAAGAATGCGTACGTTTTGTTGGTTCTCACAACTTAGACATTCCAGTGGAGAAGGCATTCCCATTTACAGATGAAGGTGTAACGGCCGCCTATAGGTATTTATCCGAAGGTCAACATGTTGGGAAAGTTTGCATCGATCTTGAATAAGCGGACCAGTTTAAATTTGAGGTGCCGTTGCTTAAATGGGCCAAACTTACGCAATATATCATGTTAGTTGATGGAAAGAGTTCTCACAAATCTTCGCATATTCATTTAGAGATTCGCCAACGTGCACTGTGATCGCCCATGAGGATTTTTCGCTGAATACTTTTGACCAGATTTTCAACACGGCTATACTCATTTGGCCGGGACCTTGACACCAAGATGACGTATCTGTGTCTCTCCAGTCCCCGGAATCAAGAGCTTCTTTGATGACAGATTCAACAGACGAGAGTATATGGCGTTCGTAATCTGTGATCGAGTAGTTAGGAATGAAATGCGAAATGTAGATGGAGATAGCTTCATGACATGAATTTGGGAAGGCTGAGCTGAAGAGAAACTCACTCTCTAGAGAGTTTGACATTTGAGAAATGGCAATATTCTCCAGCCACTTAGAGAGGAAGACTGCACTCTCAAGGGCGCATGCGGCATGCTGACAACACCACAAAATTGACTGACTTCTAGCCACATGTTCAAGGCCAAAGGCTACCGGAAGGCTTAATGCGTGAACCGCGTACAACAAAGCGCTTGTTAGATTTGAATGACGCTGCGGAGGGGCAATTGAGAATAACGCCGTTGCTACAGCTATCGGATCGCGTGTTGCCAACCACATGTTAGGGCCTATCTCTAGATGGGCTCGGACATAAGCTAGAGTGAGGAAAGCAACAGAGGTGAAAGGAATGGGTCCATGCTCGCTGCTTGGATGTAAATCTGGCCCCGATGCGCGCTGCCAGATTTTAGCCCATTTGAAGAGCGCTGAACTGTGATTTAGTTAATACTATTTACTTTCCAACTCGTGTATATAGACTTTTAAGGGCACAACATCATTTGCTGTCTAACATACTGAATTTCATCTATGTCGTGGTCGCTCAGATTGGGCCCAAAGGATAGCTGGCGCAGTAAATATATGCGCTGCAGGACTCCGTGAAGCAATATCAGATTGCTAAAAGCGCAAGGTAGTGTTTCCCAGTTGATTGCCTTGGGAGTCACGAGAGACTCAAGTGCGTCTTGGAAGCTAATCAAATTGCATATATTCGCTTGGCGAGATGCTACCCAATCCAGCTCATTTGTTACTTCCCACTCTTTTGTTGAACAGGGGAGACGAAGTTGAATTTCTCTAGAGAGTAAAGATGGTGGGCGATTATATATTAGAGTGTGAATGTTGAGGAAGCAGAATGCGAGAAATTTAGTCCGGCGTTCAGCTTCACATGCTGACCATCCGATCCAGTTTTGCTCAGTAGAGCTATCGTACTCAACAAACCCACATGCTCGCATATATTGTACTAAGGGCGAATGTAACTCGAACCCTTCCGCAACAACAGAGGCATCACGAGCCCAGCTCGAATATATAAGGAGAAAAACCAGGGCCTGAGTTGACTGCATCTTCAGACTTCGGCGAATGGTATCCGAGTTTGACGTAGTTCCAGCCTATTGATGAGGGTTAGTACCTTATATTCCACAAAGCACAAAACATAAACGCGTACTTTCAAGTTCAGGTTATCTACCTTTAACCTGTGCAAGGCGATGGCTCTAGCAGCTCTATATAGCTTCTTGGATACGTTCTCTTCTAATGTTTGCAATGCACCGAGTGACGCCATGGCTAGGATGAGTTCAGGAATACAATGTCCTACCTGAAATGTAGGGAAGTGTATTATTGGAAAATGAGAGGCCAATGAGGTCCTCCAGGCATCCATATGCCTTATGAGCGTACGGAGAGATGGTAGAGTAAAATCACTGACGAGATTTCGGAATGGACGAAGACTCTCTTCAAGGATCTGGATATCGCCTGAGGTCATCTCGAGAGAAGCCAGTTTACAGGAACCGATGGACTCATAGTCTATTACACGTTTAGCGAGACCATGAAATATATCATCGATTGTTTAAAGATGCTAATCAGTCTTCTGAATGACTTACTATGTCCTGAAATCGAAGTTTGTCGAGATTGCATCCTATCCTGTGGATATAAATCTTTGCTAAAAGGCAAAGGTCCGGCTACGCATTGACTATCATCATCAAAAGTACCAGGTTTTAGCGATTGAATTCCTGGGGCTCCTATTAAATCGGCATATGTGTTGAGAGAAAAAGGAGAGCTAATAAAATCCAACGGCAATCCTAATCCTCCAATGAAGCTTTCGAAATTAGTCATCGAGTCAATGAAAGTTGGATCTTGATATACGGGTGCTGTCGAATCAGCTTCGACATATTCTTTAGAATCGGATAAGCTCAGCATTTGACCTTCAGATGCCCCCATTGCATCAGTGCTTCGCGTTATAACTGGCCCTAAACTATCTCCATCCCCTTGTGAGGCTTGTGGAGGGTCCATTCCGGGCAATGTAGCTATGGATGATCCGCCACAATGCGTGTCATTTGGGTCGCGAGGGCCTAAATGGGCGAGTTTCTCGTGTCTGCGTAGTAAGTCTGTCCGCGTGAAAGCAGCCCCACAAGGGCATACGAATGGTTTTTCTTTGGTATCTATAGCTCTATCTAGTCAGTATGCCCTCCAAGTTACTGTAGTCAAGCTATGCGTACGGGTCCGACAATGACGCCGTAGATGCTCTGGCCGCTTAAAGTTGCGACCACAATAAGGACAAGTATGAGGGTTTGGCATTTTGAGCTTCAAGAAATGCGTAGAAAAGTCTTAAAAGCAAAATGAGAACATGAGAAAATGCATTCAGGGTAATGGGCTGATAATTGCCAGTCAAATCCAATAGATTGCATGAAAAGAACTACTTTTAGAGTAGCTGAGTATTTTCCAATTATTTATATCCAGCTTACAAATCAAATATTCGGAAGGGAATATACATTCCGGCAATGGCCTGAAACGCCCCACCTATAGCACAGTGTTAATTAACGTTTACCTAGCAGACTTTTCTGTGTATTTAGACCCGTTGGAACCACACACAACACTGATGATCGTTGGCGAAAAAGCGGGTTTATTCGTTGTTATGTTTTGAAATGTGTAATTGTATTCTTTTTTTAAAAGTAAGATAAAGTGTACAAAAGATTGCGTGATTATTACTGAGTATCTTGTGAGCGTACCTCTATTGTTAAACATGCTTGCCTAGGTAGCTGAGGCTTAATACTCCGTATATATAACATATAACATAGGAATATAATTTATAATTTGCAAGGAATAGAATCCATTAAGATAAACTAGAAGTTATCTAAATATGGAGAAAAGCAACGCTAATTAGAATATGTATTGCCAGTATTCTCAGGCATAACACTTATTTAGCGGAACCGAAATCTTTACAAGGATTGGTAGCGTTACATATGCGCAATTCTATATAATTATATTGATTGTCAATTTTGCACCACCCTCAACAAATAGTATATTTTACTAAGTGGATGCAGTATTGCGCCATAACTTGGACTAAAAACAAACAACGGTCATCAGCATAACAAGTATACATCTTGACTTTCCCCCATCAACCGATATTAGAAAAGACAGCAACTTTACAGCAGCAGCAGTAATTTCTACTTATGACATATAGATAATACCACAACTTATTTATACGAGTCAATACTCCATATCCACCCCGGGTCCTGACCCCCAAATGAGCTCTCTAATGAGGATTCCATGTCATTTCGTTCCATGTCTGTGCTTGCATTTGTGTTTGTTTCAAATCCTGAAAATAGTTAGAATTAGTGAAGCTTTTGACTGGGGCGCAATTGTTAAGTTCCTTACCTTGTTCGAAATTGAAAAGTGCCTGTATCATCGATGGATCTTCACAGATATCAAAGCGAAATATATTGTCATCTTCTATGAAGCTAGATGAATCTGCCGGCAGAAAGATGTTGTTTAAATTGTCATTGGATATTTCCACCACGGGTGAGGTTGTAAATTGATCGTTGGCCGGCAGATCCTTTTGACAGGGGCTTTGTGGGTTCAGCAACTGATTCTGAGGGTTGAGTGACGTCTGATCGTCCACATCATGAGATTCGAAATCGAATATTTTATTTGCCTCCTTCTCAAGTATAAGGGACATCAACGTCTTCAGTATTCCAAGCCCCTGTTCCGCGATAATACTTTTGGACCTCAGTCGGGATTGCATCTCCATCAACCGTCGTAAGCCCATTTTTGATTCATGGGACTCTCGACTGAGCGGTCCGAGGCCTGTTAGGATAGACAGTGTTACGCCCGCCGTGAAGAGATGTAGCGATACAAATGATACAGCGTACGTATCTGCGACCTGTTCAAAGATGGGAAATGAACCAAGCAACGAAACCTGGAAGGCCGCATTTCGACATATCTGTATCGATGTTTGAAATGGATCCATTGCTTGCCTTTCTTGTCTTTTAAAGCTTTCGCTTGTTCCATGAGCAGCAACGACTCGTCTATACGAGAGCAAGGGTCGATAGACTAGTATCCTCGCGTTCTCGAATGCAAGCTTAAGTGCAAGGGCCTGAAGCTGGAAGAGATGATCTTCGAAATAGCGATCCGACGAAATGGGCAAGCGAGAAGTCGGATCTTTGGTCGCTTCGTTGAATTGAAGGCGTGCGGGCAAACTCTGAGACCATTTTTGTAGCCTTATATCTAAGTTTGTGACCCTTTCTATGAGTTGTTTCAAGCTATATTTGTCACCTCGTTTCTTGGATTCATCGGAAGGCCGATGTAAGCCGTAAAGATCAGCCAGTGCCGATTTGACAATGATAGACAGCTGTACCATGAAGTATTTGTACGAAAGAAGAGTTGGTTGGCCAGCTGCACGGCGAAAAATAGAATCTTCTAGAGAGTCCAACGATCTTACTGCATATGGATGCAAGGGCCCAGTATCACAATCCCTATCCGAGATACTAAGCGGGAAACCATACAGCATCGAACAGAAGGTCTCGATTTCATATATAGCCCACCAGCATCGTTTTCTGGATTCTTGTGCTCTTTGTATTGGATTGTCTAAATCTGGGGTGGAACTGCCGCTTGATGATCGCCGGTGTAAGTTCAGAGCTTGAGCAATTCGCAAACCACAGCCGCAAATTGGCCAGGCAAGCTCTGGTTGCCCATGATAGAGATAAAAAGTTCCCAGCAGTACACATGTCTGAATCGACTCCAAGGAGCCTAGCGATACGATGTCAAGAAGTCTAAGCCTCAAAGCGTCAAGTATCTCGTCCTGTAGCACATGTTGCTCAATCCCGACATCTGCTAGCTTCTGCTTCTGATCGAAGCTGGTATACTGTAAACTAACGGTGCAAACAGCGAGAAACACGCTGATGTGCCCCAATCGAGAGCCGCATTCTTCAGATTCTTGATGGTCAGAGGCGTAAAGCTGCTGAAACTGATCTCTAAATTCTCTTTGGTGGAAAACTAGTACAAACCAGTGAATTTTATCAAAATAGTTATCGACCAGTAGCGTAGCAGCTCTAATATCTGGAAGCAACATCATTAACTTGTCTTCAGCCGTAATGAGCTTTTTGAGACGAGCTTGGCCTTGTTTGGGCCAGGTGCTACCTGGTGCACCTTGTCGAGTCCAATGTGTGGCAGAGAGAGCCGAAACATCTCGCCCTTCTGGCGCTATCGTGTTCTGGTGGTCGAATGCCTTTGGATATCTTCAGTTACAATGATGCGGATGTATCATTCAGAAGCTCACCTCTTCTACGAAAGTCATGGCCGCGGAGCTTGAAGCCCATGGCGACTGTGAGGCTACGGGGTTTACACCCTTAGCTACGCTGGACATATTGCGAGCTTCGTAACGTGCGGAAGATGAGACTGTTGTGGCTGTTGCTATTATAGCCTCTTCTTCGACAGCCTGAGCTGGATGAGAAGCCCGCTTTGTCGTCTGATGTATAGAACCGTCGCCATCGACTTTACGAACTTTGCCGATGATTTGGTTGGGTCTCACAGGCTTCCAAATATCGGCTTCCATAGCTGAGCAATCGACCCCAGCTCGTTCACAAAGAGTGCATGGACGATTAACATCGCACTTTGAAATGAACTAATCAGTTTGCTGTTTAGGAAATGTTGGCAGAGTAGCTTGCCTTGAGTTTCTGCCGCCGGCAGCGCTGACAAGCCCTGGGAACCTTTTGAACCCTCCCATTCTTCAATTGTGACAATTGATTGCGTCGGACCATAATACCCTTCCCTGACAAGGCCATTATCCACGCATAACATTGGTGAAGTTCTGGCAACTTTCCTTGTTTGCATAATACTAGACTCGAACGTACCTTTTTCGAGTTTCAAGAGGACAAAATGGGTATTATGACGTACCTAGAATTCACAAGCGAGCCTTAAGAGTAAAAAGAAAACAGCTAAACCATATTAGGAATATTTTTCCACCGGAAGCCATTACTTGGGAAAAACACAACTTTTCCTTTTAAAGGCATGATTCCGACGCTCGCTCCAGCGACATCGTCGCGTGTACTGTACTAGTCAAACATATGGCTGCTATGGAAAAATAATTCTCATTACCCTATATCGATGTTCTCCCGGAGACTGAGACATCTCTCACGTTAATTATCCGGTGGAATGGACGCCACCAATAAGGCGGGATTGGTGAGAGTGGGTCTGTGCAACTGGCTGCTCCTACCTTAGCATTGACAAGATCTTGATATAAATTGTCTGTCTGCTCTGGCTTCTAAAACCGCACATGAACCTTTTTCATCGGCTTCTTCAAAGAATATTTCTATTTACCTTTGTTTCAAACAATATTATCTTCAAAATAATTACATGCAAATATACAGCAACATGACTTCGACGAATTCTATCACAGTGACTTTGCAGCAATTGGCAAAGATGATCGATCATTCACTCTTACACCCCACAATGACCGATGCGGACATACTAGAAGGTCTCGCCATTGCCAAAGAATATGGCGTCGCTACAGCATGTGTCAAACCATACCTCATTCCTCTCTCCAAGAAGGAACTTGAAGGATCGGGCGTCCTAGTGTGCCCAGTTATTGGCTTCCCGCACGGTAATAGCACCACCGAAGTTAAGGTGTTTGAAGCAGATCGTGCCGCCGCCGCGGGAGGCAGTGAGATTGACATGGTTATAAACATTGGAAGAGCTTTAGGTGGTGATTGGGATTATGTTGCGCATGAGATTCGGCAAATTAATGAAACGGTTATCATGCATGGCGCTACACTCAAGGTTATCTTCGAGAACGACTTTCTCAAGGACGAGCATATTATTCGGCTTTGCGAAATATGCTCCGAGATTGGCGTCGCATTCATCAAAACTTCTACAGGATACGGCTTTGTTAAGCAGCCAAACGGGCTCTACTCGTACGCTGGGGCTACTATTCACCACCTGAAGCTGATGAGAAAGCACTCGAAACCAGATGTCCAGGTGAAGGCAGCTGGAGGCGTCCGGACACTAGACGACTTGCTGCATGTTATGTCGCTTGGCGTGACTCGGATCGGGGCCACGGCAACGGTCGCCATTATGAAGGCTGCGGCTGACAGAGGAATAACAAATGAGCCTACGACTGTCAAGTATAAGCCAATGACTGAGCAATCTCTCGGAGGCTACTAGCAAAAATTGGATAGCTAGCGGCATTTATATACGTCTTCCTATCCCATACAATTATCTTCGACATTTCCCTTCTGCTAAAATTCTTCTATCTCTTAATTTTCATTCTATAAAGCGAGATAAGCGACTTAATTTTGCTTTTGAATTCATGACACATGTTTTTCATGCTGGTAGGCTGAATGTCAATAACGATTTTTACATGTAACTTCAAGCTGGCTGGGATAGGAAAGGCTGGCTGGTTAGTAAGTCGCCATTCCACTAAATCGCGGACCCACATTTCTATAGCTTATAGCTTCAAATCTACATGTAACTTTATTTCTTTTGTTTACGACAAAATATTTATTTGGCCTAAAAATAATAGCCTCTCACCGCCCCCTTAGCGAACACGACCCATAGGTTGTGGCGTATATCTAATAATCTTGTGAGAAGTACAATGAAAAGACCAAAATCACAGAGCTATTCAACTAACCTATCAGGGGATATGGCATGGAATCAAGGAAGACATGATGCAGGAGATCTGAGACGTGGCGGTCGTCCTCGCTGCCTTTTCCGAGGACTAATGTGTGAGATCGATCATATGTTACCCTCTAATACTGTCCAGTTTTCCACAGGCTACACTTGTCTTGCTGGTTGAATAGTTGCATTATTGATATAGGTGTAATAGCATTGCTCGTTGCCTTGAGCCTGCTTCACTCAGCTGTGCCTGCCAAGGGGCCAAGGTGCCAAGGTGCCAAAGCTCATGGCTGTGTATCCTAACACTATCTTTCACAAGACTAGCACTTTTAGGGCATGTGAAGACGCAAATATAAATATCACCCAAGGTAATGAGGTTCGAGGTCTAAAATTTGAGGGAATCTAGGCCTAGAGACACCAAGGAAGTCAGCCAGATCTCGACTCGCGAAATGGTCAGATTGACTCGTGCTGCATCATTATGGAACAGGCACGATGGTATAGGATTCCAGACGTCTCGTCCGCATATTTGTCTGCATTTTGAAAGCGATAGAGACAAAGGAAAGAGTATAGAAGAATAGGAGAATAGAAGACAATAGCAGGCCTTATTATTAAGTAAAACCAGAAGGACACTGTAGATACTGCCGCCTCAGACCGGTAGGTGACGCGTCTTGAGGGATCCGGGATCTGGTTATCGCCGAAAAATTTAACTCTCCCTATTTTCTCAGCGTTGCGAAAGCCTTTTGAAAGCAATGCTCACTGATATTGGTTAACTGGATACTGAGACTGATTGGCTGGATACGCACGAACTCTGATAAGCTTTCCGGGCGGCAATCTGCCAAACAGGGGCACGTCTTCGGGATAAATAAAGGTAGAGCCTTTCTAGGCAGCGACGTGACATTAATGTATAAAAAAAATATAGATATTATTAATTAAAAGCTGTTATATAACATGTAATAAATTTAGTTATAAGCCTTTTAAGAAATATGTTTCAACTGCAAAATAAGACCGAGGTACTAGCTGCTCAAAGTGGAACTAAAAGGTAGCCGTAGAAGTTACGCGCAAAGGTAAGCTAGCTTCATTCTATATTCCTATTTCAGTAACATCTTCAACTTGCTGCCGTTTTTAGAGCTGTCACGACCCACTATTAGGGCCTTACTTTGTTCCCAGCTAGGAAATATCTCACCTCTCTTTCTCAAGCTGCTGCATTGACCCATAATGCAATCATAGTCAGGAGAGCTTAGCAATCAATTTTTTTCAACTTACTTTCAACTTAAGATGGCTACATGGAGGATCAAAAGCTTTATAAATATCTATAGCAACATCCGCTATGCATTTCGAATCCTTTCTTCACAGTCATTACAACTAGCTCGTCCGGCACATAATAGCAAGTGCATTTGGCGGAAGCAGGTCTCATAGCCTATCGCCAAGGTCGAATCTCGTACAATTTTATGACATGGCTTCAACAGATGGATCGACGACTCCGTCGTCCTTGGACGAGAAGATTCGCAATGGGCATCAGGATCCCGAATTAGCTTTAGCGGAAGATCAAATGAAGCAACACCAGCAGCCACGGAGCTCATTCTCTAAGCATGACGCGTCACAATTTTCTGCGCAGCCTGAAGTCTCTACTGATGGATCAGAAGAAACCTCCGAACCAACTCAACAAACGGGCTGGAAATGGTGGTTAATATGCTTCGGCGTCTATTCAACCTGCCTCATGTACGGGCTCGATACCACCATCGCCTCAGTCGTTCAAGCTCCAGTCGTTGATACGTTTAAAGAAGTCTCCCAGGTCGCATGGATTGGTGCTGGCTTTCTACTCGGATCAACGGCAGTTATTCTCCCCTACGGCGCCATGTTCAATACATTTGACTTGAAATGGAATTTCATTGCGGGAGTCATTCTATTCGAAGGAGGATCAGCTCTATGTGGAGGCGCACCAAATATGGGCGCCCTCATTGTAGGTAGAGTGATTGCTGGTGTCGGTGGCACTGGTATCTTTTTGGGAAGCCTTAATTACATGACAGTCCTGACTCCACCAAAAGTAAGAGGAACATATGTCACTGGCGTTGGGTTCTTTTGGGGCATTGGCTGCATTCTTGGCCCCATTGTTGGTGGTTCTTTCTCAGACAGCTCAGCAACTTGGAGATGGGCATTTTACATCAACCTTATCATTGCCGCTGTGACAGCGCCGGTGTATCTCTTTGTGCTACCATCATTTAAGCCCTCATCGGATCAGTCTATCATGTCTCGTCTTATCAAGCTAGATTATTTGGGTTTCGCTCTCAGTATCGGCTTTTGGGTCGCTTTTGCACTTGGATTTCTATCGGCAGGAGGTATCTGGAAGTGGAGCGACGGACGTACAATTGCTACCATTACAGTTTTCGCAGTCTTACTTGCGGCCTATGCTCTGCAGCAGACCTTTTCGATATTCACGACACCAGAAAGACGCTCATTTCCCTTGCATCTCTTGAAGTCGAGAACCCAGATCCTGCTCTATATCGAAGCAGCCGCCGCCATGGCTGCTATTTACGTACCAGTCTTCTACATCGCCATCTATTTCCAATTTGTGCGAAACGACAGCTCACTTGAAGCTGCCGTACGTCTACTGCCGTTCATTATCTTGTTCATTGTCGCCAACTTGGGCAGCGGTTACCTGCTTCCCAAGGTGAACAGGTATATTATACTTTATGTCATCGCAGGGGTCTTTCTCACGATTGCTGGGTCGCTATTATATGTTTATATTACTCCAACCACAAAACCGGCTATAATATACGGTCTCAGCATAATAGAAGGCATTGGTGCCGGAATTAGTGCACAGGTCGGATTCTCAATCGCGACGCTCGAGGCGGATCCCAAAGATGCAGCGCACGCCCTGACACTACAAAATTTCGGCCAGCTAGGAGCGGGTGTGATTGCACTCGTAGTGGCTGGCCAGGTTTACCAAACAACTGCTATTAGGGGTTTGACTGAGGCACTCGCACCGGCCGGCTACACAGCTGCCCAGATTGAGGATGCGGCTGCTGGTGCGCAGAGTGTCGTCTTTCAAGGTCTAACGGGTGATCTCAGGGACAAGGCCATCATAGCAGTCACGGTAGCTGTACAAAAGGTTTTCATCTTGCTCATTGTTGCGGGCGCTGCCTCTCTCATCGCGGCTCTGGGTATGAAACGACACAAGCTATTCAAATAACCCAGCGATATTAAAATATTTAGAGAAGGAACTTCAAGCAAGAGAACAAAGAGCGGGATGATATCCTTGCAACAGGATTGGATGGCAAGAATGTCTTAGGATGAGTCCCTATTTCATATATTATAATACTCTAATAAGTCTAGTCAAGGCATGTACATGGTAGGAGGTTTGGGTATATTGGAATATTTATATAAGGAAATATCAAAACTTATGCCTGAATTTGGAAAGTCATCACTTTCGTGACTCATGAGAGTATTAGCAAAGTTCCACATGATTATGCATATATTTCGCGCCTAGGGTAGAATATTGGAGGCCAGTTTCCAGGAGTATGACTCTTATCCACTGTAAAATTCATGCTCAGCATCAAAAGCATGTTTTCGCTAGATATTTAGCGTTAGTAGGAGGCCATTGATTCTTGTTGATGGATGGTATTAGAATATCGACCGGGGGGGGGGGGGGGGGGGGGTGTGTTTAAAAAAAAAACAATAGTGCATGGTTGAGTTTTTGTTTTCATTGTGAAAAAAAAATAAA